>NW_006160128.1:2826128-2827870 GCF_000334495.1 Tupaia belangeri chinensis
AAAACACTGGTGCTTTCCTGTATTTTATGGGTTGAGTTCCGCATTCCAGTCTCACCTGCCTCAGTTTGGCCACACAGTGAACAGAGTGACCTTCTTAAGTTTTGCCATGGGGCATGTGCGTTGGCCAGAGACACAGAGGGAAAATGAGGACAGAGACAGAGGGGAAATGAGAAATCACCCCCTCCCCAGGGTAGGGGGTGGAGGCCATGCAGCAATCCCTTCCCTTCTGCTCTCTCAGGATTTGGGGCACACACACAGGCACATGCACCCTATGTGTTATTTTAGCTGCTGAGCCTGGGACTCCAGTTGTGCAGTCACCAAGTGGGAATCCAGCTGCCTTAACCACTGCACCGCTGGCTGGCTCCAGAGTGACCTTTTTAACAGGAAAACCTAAGCTTGTTATCCTTGGGCTTAGAATTCAAAGACTCCCCTCTGGCCCCAGTATAAAGATCACCTGCCCCGTAGATCCTGAAGCCCCTACAGCTTTGGCCCCCATCATTGCCTCTATCCCTTCCTCACAGGCCCATGAGCTCAAGCCATGAGGAGCTACAGGGAGTTGCCTAAAAGCGACCACGGTTTTATGCTTACCCTTCCCTGCCTTCCTGAGCTGGCTAACTCCACACAACCTTCACATTGCAGCCCTAGTGTTGGCTCCTCCAGGGGATGTACCGGCCATTCCACCTCCTTCGTCTGTGCTCCTCCTTGGGTTTGAATCATGCCCTGTAATAGTTACCTATTGCTGTCTAACGGATCACCCTGAAACTTAGTTAAGTTTCATTGTTTTAAGGTGCTCTCTCCCACAGTTTCTTAGGGTCAGATATCCAGGAATAGTTTAGCTGCAAGATTCTGGTTCAAGGTCTGTGACGAGGTTGCAGCCGCGGTGTTGCCTGGTGTGGCAGTTACCTGCAAGGTCCACTTTTAAGCTCATTCTCATGGCTATTGGCTGAAGGCCTCTGTTCCCCACCTCTCAACAGGACTGCTCACAACACGGCAGCTAGCTTTCCCCAGAGCAAATGACAGGGGGAGAGAGGAAGAGCTCCTAAGATGCTATGGAAGTCTTCTGTAACCTAATGTGTGAAGTGACATACCAATCACCCTGCCATATTCTATTTGTTGCACAGGCCACCATCGTAAAATGTGGAAAGAGACTACATAAGGGTGTGAATACTAGGAGGAGGAAATCCATTGGAAATCATCTGTCGGGGGACTGTTCACACTGAGGTTAGGGGAGGTATGGGGGAAGTTGTCTACGATCCCTCCACACTGGGTTGAGGCAGAGTCTTGTTCTTTTCCTGGTATAGTAATATTTAGTCATTGATTATTAAATGAATGATTTTCTTAATCATCTCATCAAGATTTTTTATTTGAATTTAAGTTCATTTATTCACTATAAAAAATACATTCATATAATTAAACTAAAATTATACTCAAGGGTGAAAAATGGCAAGTAACTTTCTATTCTTATCCCCCTAAGCCTTATTCCCTAAAGATTACCATTGTTAACATTTCTGGGATGCCGTTCCAGAAATTTTTTTTTTTTAAAGAATTATTTCAGATAGGGCCAGCAGTTGATGTAATGACTATGTCACTGGACTCTCATGTAGTTGACCACGGTTTCAGTCCCAGACCCAGTGGCTTAAACTCACACCGGGCACATGTGCATGCATGCCCAAGATCCCAAGAGGAGAATGGAGGAGAAGGGTTGCAGAGTGGCCATCCCCCCCGGGGGGGGGGGGTGTACC
>NW_006160128.1:2827906-2846129 GCF_000334495.1 Tupaia belangeri chinensis
CACCCCTATGGCAAAAAAAAAAAAAAAAAAAAAAGACTTATTTAATTTTACTTTATTTATTTATTTAAATTTGACCAGAGAGAGAGAGGGAGAGGGGGAGGGGGAGAGAGAGAGAGAAAGCAAGAAAGCAAGCTGCCAGGTCTGGGACTTGAACCGCAGTTGACCATGTGGGAGTCCAGTGCCCTTAAACACACCACCTGCCAGCGCTCTGTCCTTCCAGAAATTTTCTACAATGTTAGAAATACTTGAGTATTGTTAAAAAAAAATACTGGAGATACTTAGAAATATTAAATACTTAGAAATACTTTCTAAAATACTGCTGGAGTTATTATAGACAATATTCAAAGTGACATAAGTAAAACTTTGCCCATGTCAAAGACCATTGCCACTGATGAGTCTGGCCTTGAAGACTCCAGTGGTGGCCCACCGCTCGTTAGGACCAGAATCCCTTACTGCAGCCACACGAGGCCCCATTGCTGTACATTTAGATTATTTTCCATGTTTTCACTATTATGTATAATCTTCCTGTAAGTATCTCAATACATAAAACCTCTTCCGTATTCTGAAGTATTTACGTAGCACAGATCCCTGAAGCAACATGATTAGGTCTAAGGATTTACAAGGGGGACCAGCATCTTTGAATTTTCTATCTCCATAGTAAATTCTTTCTCATTGATTTTTTTTCCTCCTCAGACTTCTCTCCTTTGCACTCAGTCAGGATTCTTAGTTACTCATTATACAATCTACTCCGGTGAACTTGAACAGAAGGGGTTCACAGAGGCTATTCCATGGTTCAGGAATACTGGGGGCCAGAGAACTAGGCTGGGATGCCATGCATTCAGAGATGGCAGAGCCAAGTGAAAGCCTCCCACAGTACCACTGGGACTATTGGCGACATCCCTGCTGTCACTGCTTGCCACATGTCCCTGCTAACTCTAGGGTTTGAGTGTCAGAAGAGGCTGTTCCTCCACTGCTGTCCTTACCAAAAGTTCCCATTTCCCCATGTTTGGCTGCCATCAAATATTCCTTAATCCTCCTGCACAGGACTGGCAGAGACTTGACCACTACCAGTTCTGTGTGCAAGGATTATGGGACATGTAACATTATATTTAGGAAAGTTCAACACCTCTGTTTTTTTTCTGCTCACCAACAGTTGGTTACATTTTTCTCCCCCACATCTGGAGCCCCTTCCAACCCCCCCCACCCCGTTGTATTAGTGTGTGAAGGCTGCCGTAACAGAGTGTCACAGGTAGGAGGTTAAGTAACAGATTTATTTCTTATAGTCTCGGAGGCTAGAAGTCAAGGTGTCGGCAGGTTTGATTTCTTTGAAATGTCTCTCCTAGACTTGCAGATGGCCACCTTCTGATTTTCCTCACGTGGTCTTTCCTCCATGTGGACACACTCCCAGTGTCTCTGTGCAGCTGTATCTCCTACAAGGACACCAGTCAGACTGAATTAGAGCCCTACATAATGACTACATGTAACATAATTGCCTCTTTCAATGTCCTTTCTCTGAATATAGTTACGTTTTGAGATTCAGTAGTTTCTGTTTATCCATCAGAAGTACTTTCCAGGATGCTTGGTGGATGCATAAAACTGGATAGTAATATAAATACTATGTTTCCCTTTTTAAAAAGGGTTATGATCACTCTCAATTTTTTAAAAAATGTTTACTCAATGGTGGGGGGCACTCACAACAGGGTCTTCATGCTGACCTGGATCACAGGCACATATGCACACACCTGGTGTGCTGAGGGAGATTCCAGGACTCGAGCCCAGGACCTTCCCTATATGTGCCCAGTATGCTACCACTGTGCCACCACCCTGACCCATATTTATTGTTTTTAATCTGATAACTAAGTGGCTACTAATTGGCTGATAGGAGGTTCTGGATACACTGGATTAAGGGATGATTCTCATGTCCAGCAGGACTAGGCAGAACTGTGAGATTTCATGGCACTACTCAGAATGGTGCACAATTTAAAACTTAGGATTTGTTTATTTCTGAAATTTCTGTGTAATATTTGTGTGTCACAGTCGACTGCAGGTAACTGAAGCAGTGGGGAGTGAAGCCACATGTAGGGGAACTGTCGTACTGGGATTAGGGCATCAACATAGGAAACATGTATTTTGGAGCACCCAGTTCAGTCCATACACCTGATTTAGTCGAAGGTTTTGGGGGACCAGCAGATGGCATATTGGTTACATTGCTGGACTCCCATGCAGTTAATCATGGTTCAAATCTCAGACCCAGCGGCTTAAAGCTCATGCTGGGTGTGTGTGTGTGTGTGTGTGTGTGTGTGTGTGTGTGTGCGCACTCAAAATCCAAAATCCAGAGAGAAGAATGGAGAAGGGATTGTGGTGTGGCCATCCCTCCTGGGGTGTGTGTGTGGGGGATTTATTGCGTTCCATCTCTCTGTCTCTCCGGTGAGTGCACCCACCTTATAGCAAAAATCTCTCTGAAAAAAAGAAAAGTTGAAGATTTTGCCCTTTCCTCTTCTCTACTGCCGTCAGCCCCCACCATCAGCGGAGACCCGGTCCTTCTCTCCCTGACCAGCCACAGCTTTACATGCCTGCAGTTTCCTGCCCTGGATTCTTAAGCACCCAGCGCCCTGCTAGAGCTGCCCCAGGACTCCCGCAGTGGTGGTCTCAGACCTGGACCTGAGACGGGGCCATGTGGAGAACGGTAGAGAAACCCGGGGAGCTGAGGAGTAGATCCAAATCCTTATTTCTGTATCAGGCCACATTCAGGTTCCAAATGACAACAAAGAGAGTAAAAATGCAAAATTCAGCTGGGCTGGGTGAGTCCTCTTGTGCGAACCATGTAATTATCATTTGTTGTAATAACCCTGAGACCTACCAATAAACTCACACCAGGGCCAGCCCCATAGCCTAGTGGTTAAAGAGAGCCAGATCCCACAGGACCGACTGCAATTCAAATCCCAGCCTGAAACACACTGGCATCCATGCCCAGAATCCCAGCAGGATGGAGAAATGGAGCAGGGAAGGGGTATCACCACAGCCAGTGGGAGGTGCCTCCTTCCTTTCACTCCTTTATCTTTCTCATGAGCACATGCACCTTCTGGCAATTATAAAGCATTTAAAAAGGGCCAGCCGGTGGCATGGTGATTAAAGTGACTGGATCCCACATGAGTGGTTGTGTGGTTTGAGTCCCGGACCCAGTGGCTTGAAAAACATAACGAGCACATGTGTGTGCATGCCCAAAATCCCAAAAAGGAGAGAGAAATGGAGTGGAAGGGGTTGCGGTGTAACCATTCGCCATAGGAGAGCCCTTCTCCCCTCTGCCCTCTCCTTCTTCCTCTCCCCTCTCTCTTTTCCCCTCTCTCTTCTCACTTCTCCCATACGTGCCCTTTGGCAAGTTAAATAATATGAATAAAATAAACTCTTAGGTTAACTTCATCATTTGTTTTACTTAGTTGCCATGTGAGTTCCGTCTGGGCTCGGGTCAGTGCCCACAAAGTGCAGCCATGTGCACAAAGAACTTTGGTGCCCCCTCACAGCTCCAGTGCATACCGAGTGAGGGGTAGAATCCAGGACCACAGATATGAGCACCGAAGGAGCGTTTGGTATTAATAAATGCTAGGTAGGGAAATAAATGAATTAGGAAAATGTTCTTTGATTCAGATAAAGTACATCTCTCTTGGTTAGAATCTAGCCCCAAATTGGACTCTGCTTGGAAATATGCCAACAAGGTGCTCCCTGTGTTTAAACCAAACTCGTTCCTTCCTGATCCTTCGGCAGACAACCCTCCCCCCGCCCCCCACCAATCTATTGCTCTGTTTTGGAAACAGGTTTCTGTCTTCACCTCCATTGGTTCTGTGGCCCCCGAGAACCCTAAAACTACTCTCCCTTTCAGGCCTGCCACATCGGCTAGGTGAGATTACTGGGACCCCAGCCCTGGCAGAGATTTGTGGTTTCCACTTTGCAAATTGCCCACATCTTTTGACTAGTAATCTTCTTTTTAGAAATAGTCTATGGAAAAAGTTCAGAGATACAGATCAAAACTAAAAAAATCTCTCCAAAAAAAAAAAAAAAACCTCACATGTAAGGCTATTGATTGCAGAATTATTATTATTATTTGGAGAGGTTTTTCGCTATAGGGCACGTGCACTCGCCAGCCAGACAGAGAGAGGCATAGAGACAGAAAGTGAGAAATCACCCCCCAGGGGGGATGGTCACGCCGCAATCCCTTCTCCTCCATTCTCCTCTCGGGATCTTGGGCATGCATGCACACGTGCCCGGCGTGAGTTTTAAGCCACCAGGTTCGGGACGCGAACCACGGTCGACTACGTGGGAGTCCAGCGACATAGCCATTACGCTAACTGCTGGTTCCCTATTGCAGAATTATTTTTAATAGTGAGAAAAATTAAATCACCTCAGTTACAAACAGCAGGAGACTGGCAAGCAAATTGTGCATCCACGTGGTGGTCATTAAAACAGAGGTTTTAAAGAAATTTAAAGGTGTGCGAAGATGCTCAGAAAGGCTGAACAAAACAGAAACTCAAAACTGTATGTAAAATGGTCTCAATTACAGACTGGAAGGAAATATATAATGTTAACAATGGCTACCTCCTAGCAGTAGGTTTACAGGTGAGTGATTTCCTTTCTCTTTGTAGCTTTTTTCCCCCTTTCTTCCTTTTTTTTTTTTGGTTTATAACAAGCAGAAAGACAAAGTGAGAACCAAAGGTCTCTGCTGTATATTCAAACGAGATGATAGACATCAAGACAAAAGTACTGTTCTCTCCCTCGGTGGGGAGTTGTTCTCACGGTACAGCCTGCTGGCCTGTGCTATGCCCTGCCTCTCCCGGAACATGGTACCCTCTCACAACCACCTGGCTCAGAGCTCTCCTCCCTGTCTGTAGGGCCACCTTGTCCACAACTGGAAGGTCCGATGGTTCGTCCTTCGACAGAACACGCTGCTGTACTACAAGCTTCAGGGGGGTCAGAAGGTGACCCCTCCCAAGGGCCAGATCCTCTTGGATGGCTGCACCATCACCTGCCCCTGCCTGGAGTATGAAAACCGCCCTGTAAGTGAAAGCCCTCCTGACCTGGACCCTCCCCACCTGTGGCTTCTTTGGAGAAGGTGGTGTGGATAATGGGAAGAGTTCAGAGTTCTCATTGAAGAGCTTGGATTCAAATCCTGACTCCACCATGAGGCATGTGGCCTTGGGCAAGTACTTAAGCCCCTCTGAGCCTTTGTTCATCACCTATAAAAGGGGTAAAAGAACAGCGCCTGAGTCTCTCACAAGGTTGGGATGAGCATCGGGAAGGTAAAGGTATCGTTAGACACTTTGCAGGCTGGGAGGCAGGCACTATGCAAATAGAGGTCATGTCTGCTGTTTTGGGGCCCAGAATGGTGAGACTTTTATCCCCTGGGGTGCATGTTCCAGAATCAGGATAGTTTCAGCCGTACCATCAAAAAAGTATGTCAATGAATCTTTTATTGAGGGCCCACAATGTGCCAAGAAATTTGGTAGGCATGGGAGAGCCAAGGAAGAGAATGCTAAGAATTATTTCTTCATAAAGTTAATAATCTTATTAAGGAAGCAAGTGTTTAATCAGAAAGCACTGGCGTTCCACATGATGGTACAAATACCACGAGCCACAGAAAACACTATTTCCGAAGAGAAGATGACCCATCTGGATCAGGTATGGTTGGGGAATCAAGATTTGGGAAAAGATGGAAAGAGGAGAGAGCAGGGAGAAGGTTTTGAGTAAAAGTCAGAAGAGGCCAGCTCGTGATGCGCTGGTTAAGGTGGCTGGACCCCACAGGGCTGACTGTGCTTTTGAGTCCCAGACCTAGTGGCTTGAAACATACTGTGTGTGTGTCCAAAATCTCAAAAGGAGGGAGAAACAGGAGGAGGGATTATGGTGTGACCATTCCCCATAGAGGGTGCTTTCTCACTTTCTCTCTCTCCTTTTTCCAGCAAGCATATGTGCCTTCTGATGATTTTTTAAAAAGAGAGTGCACAGACTTAGGGATGGATTTTGAGAATGGGGATTGCTAGTGGGGTCAAAGGAGAATGTTCACTAAAGGAGTGATGGGAGATTGACTGGGGGCAGTTGGGGGCAGATGGAGGCAATAAGAAGCCATTGAAGATTTTCTCTTTATATGCACGCATGACAGGTAGGATGGGGAGATGGATAGGGAGAGGAAAGAGAGTTCCCCAGTGTGGCTTGGTGATGCTTCAGTCCTTTTTCCTTCATTTCTCCGTCCTGTCAGGACTTGGAGCATGCACACTTGTATATCCTCTGTATTTTTCAAACCGTCTGGGGCTGGAATTCAAACCATGGTCAGCCGTGTGGTATCCAGTTCTCTAAGCACAGCACCTAGCCATTGTGCTATGGGGCTGGCCCCCATGGAAAGTTTTGAGTTTTAGAATAGGTTGAAGGAAACTGATGAAAGTGAGGAACCAAGCCCAGTTACCAATAAGATTTCTAGGTCCACACGGATGGGAGCTTGCCATTTTCTTCTTTCTTACCACATTCTTTTTCTTTGACTCTTCATGCTGGCAGTGGGCAGAAGACAGACTGGAAGCCCTGAGACCAATTTTAAAACTTTCTAAGTGGTAGGTTTATAGACATTTGTTATGTTAACCTCTGTAGTCTTCCATGATTTAAAAATTTCCTCAAGAAAACAAAAGGAGCTAATAAAATTACCCAGGTTTGAAATAAGGCAAAAAAGAAGGGATAGGTGTGAGAATGTGTTATGAAAGAAATGTCATCAGGACTTGGTGGACGTTGAAGACACAATGGAGGAGGCATCAGATGTCATTCCAGCCTGGGAAGCTGCGCCTGTGAGCTGTCATTTGATTCTCTTCATGGCAGCCCTGGAGCCGCTGTAGACTGAAGGAGAGAAGTGAGGCAGGGTCGTGTCCTGTTGTGGGGCCATAGGATGCTGGTGGATGCTAAGCCTGGGAAAAGACTGACTCTGCCTTGTCCTCCTCTTAACATCTTTTTTTAAATGTTTAAATGTTTAAATTTATTTTTTTTGCTATAGAGCGTGTGCCAAATAGAGACAGAGAGACGGAAAGCGGAAATCACCCCCCCATCCCCCTGCCAAGGGGGGATGGCCACGCCGCAATCCCTTCTCCTCCATTCTCCTCTTGGGATCTTGGGCACACATGCACACACACCTGGTGTGAGTTTAAGCCACCGGGTCCGGGACTCAACTACATGGGAGTCCAGCAACATAGCCCTTACGCCAACTGCTGGTCCCCCTCTTAACATCTTATAACTGAACACAGTGGGCACATAGCAGATGCTTGGCAGATAGCTGTTGAATAACTATTGAACAAAGAAGAAAGATTTACACATAAGTGAGATGACTTTAAGAGGAAGACTGAGTTTCCTAAGTGAATTCAAGATTTTAGGTCTTAATAAATTAACCCTCTAAACTCATAGTTGAATTGATGACCTGTTGCCCCTTTAATAATCTCTAAGGGGCCATGAGAGCAGCAAGCTGGTAGAAAGGGCTGGAGAACTTTGCTCTAAGCTTCAGAAAAGGGAAACAAGTAGGGCCAGCAGGTGGTGTGGTGGTTAAGGAGCTGGACTCTCTTAATGGCCAACCATGGTTTGCATCTTAGACCTAGCAGACTGAAAATCACATAGTGTGCGCGTGTGTCCAAAATCCTGAGAGGAAGATAAGGGATTGTGGCATGGTCATTCCCCCCCCCCCGGGGGGTGATTTTTCACTTTCCCTCCCTCTGTCTCTGTCGGGCAAGCATATGTGCCCGAGGACAAAAACCTAAGAGATAAAAAAAAAGGGAAATAGATTACATTTACTAATTGGAGTTGTGAGTGTCATGTTACTTCTTTATAAAATTCTCAAATTGTCACCTGCTCCATTCATGAGTACTTGGTCTGGAAGAGATGAAGAGGACCAGAATGGCTCACTAATAACAGCTCAAACAGTGAGTTCTCCTGCACAGCACCTAGCTGCTGTGCGAGGGGGCTGGCTCTCTCCTGAAATTGTCTGTCTGCCTGTCCCTTCCTCCCTCCCTCCCTCCCTTCTTTCTTTCGTTCTTTCTTTTTCTAATTTCTACACAGTATATGCACTTGCCAGGGAGAGAAAGAGAAAGTGAGAAAGCACCCCCCTTCCAGGAGGAGAGTGGCCATCTACTGTCTCTTCTCCTTCATTCTCTTCTTGGGATTTGGGGCACACAAACACATGCTCCTGGTGTGTTTTTTCATGTGGCTGGGTTTGGGATTGAATGGAGCAACCAGCCAGGTGGGATACAACTGCCTTAACTGCCACACCATCAGTCGGCCCTGAAATTTTTTTTCATTAACATAGTGAACTGTAGGGACTAGCAGATGGTGTGATGGGTATGTTGCTGGACTCTCACATAATAGACTGTGGTTTGAGTCTCAGATCCGGCAGTTTAAAACTCATACCAAGTGTGTGTGCATGCATGCCCAAAATCCGGAGAGGAGAATAGAGGAGAAGGGATTATGGCATGGCCATCCCCCCTGGGAAGGTGATTTCTGGCTTTCTGTCTCTCTGTCTCTGTTTCTCCAGCAAGCACACACACACTATAGCAAAAATCTCTCTCTAAACTAAACAACCAACCAAACATGGTGGACTGTAGACTGACAGTACAAGTTCAGAAAGCAGTTGAATTCTGTTCTTCCACGATGTTGGTGATGTTAATTTGGAGGAGCAATTTGGTGGTATTCTTTGGGACCGTGAGCCAGCCACATTGTCTTCACTATTCTTGCCATTAGTTTACATCTTCTTTCTTTCTTTCTTTCTTTCTTGGAGAGGTTTTTGCTATAGGGCACGTGCGCTCGCCAGACAGACAGAGACAGAAAGATAGAAAGCGAGGAATCACCCTCCAGGGGGGATGGCCACGCCGCAATCCCTTCTCCTCCGTTCTCCTCTTGGGATCTCGGGCACGCACGCACACGCGCCCAGCGTGAGTTTAAGCCACCGGGTCCGGGACTTGAACTGTGGTCTACTACGTGGGAATCCAGCGACATAGCCATTACACCAACTGCTGGTCCCATTCTTGCCATTAGTTTAGAAGGAAGATGTTGATTCAGTTAGCAAGCTGAACAAGTTGACAGCTGATACTTTGTAAAATGGACTCAGAATGAAACTGAATGCTTCTATTGTCCAGTAGAAATAGTAGACCCAATCTACTCAGGTGACATTTAATAGGGTCAGAATGTCAAATCCTACAGTTGGTCCCCCAAGTCCCTAAATGCACATTCTAAAGGCCAGAGAAGTGGCCTTCATAAAAAAGACTTCTGCTGATGGCACCCAGTCTGAGCCCACAGGCCTGGTGGCCCCCACAACAAATGTGATCCCAGGCTGCGCCAGTGCCCACAGCCCTGGCTTTTCCTGAGTGTTCCGTACTTGGGTGCCATTTCATGAGAATGTTGACCAAGTGTAGAACGTTTGGCAGAAAATGAACTGACCGAGAAGGAGCTGAAGCTGAAGCGTATTCCCCATTTGTAGAGGAATGTGTGAAAGACTGTGTGAATGTGTGATGGTCTGGTAAACTGGGAGCCATTTGGCCAGCCCAGGTTGGGATCTTTTAGTTGACTTGGAAACATGCCAGTGCACAGGCAGGTACCCAGGATCCAAGGAGCTAGAGGGCTGGGAAGGAGGACTGTGGTGTGATGACCCTGTCAAGGGTGCCTCTCTCACTCCTTCTCACATGCATGTGCCCACTCTATCATAAAGAAAGACTTGGAAATGCTTAGACTGGAAAAAGGAGGATCAAAGGGAGAATAACCAACCGTTCCTTTGATGTAGGCATTAATAATCTGTGATCACAGATGCAGAAACCGAGGCTCAGGGAGATTCCTACCGTGCCCAGGCACCCACAGCTAAGTGGCCAAACTGAGATTTGCATCCAGGTCAGCCTGGCTTTAAAGGCTGAGCATTTCCTACTTCAGCGTAGGGGCTGTTGGAGGGGGTGAGACTTCGTTCATGTGGTTCTGGCAGGAAGAATTGGAACCAGTGTCTAGGAGCAGTCCCTACATTAACTGATCCGTCCAGAAGAGTGAGGCTGCCTTATGAGGCCGTGAGCTCCCTGTCAGTGGAGGGCAGAGTGAATCTTTTAGGACTACCTGGGACTACGGTCACGGGGCCGGGGCGCTGGATGGTTGCTGTACAACGCTGTCTCCCAGGTCACTGTGGCTCTTTTTTTGTTGTTCTTGCCTGTTCTGTCTGAGTGCCAGCCTGACTGTCTGTCTCCTTCCACAGCTCCTCATTAAGCTGAAGACACGAACATCTACAGAGTACTTCCTGGAGGCCTGCTCTCGAGAGGAGAGGGACACCTGGGCCTTTGAGATCACTGGGGCTATTCACGCAGGGCAGCCGGGGAAGGTCCAGCAACTGCACGTTCTGAAAAATTCCTTCAAGCTGCCCCCTCACATCAGCCTGCAGTGAGTACCCCAGTGCCCCTCACCCTGCCTGGCCTTGCTGTGGCCTCCCCGACATGTGCTGTGTGGAGGCAGGGCCCTCTGGGGGGTTGCATGGGCCTGGCTAGCACCACCAGTTAGGTGCTTTAGGGTCATCAGTTGTCCCCGTCCTATTTGTTGTTTTCTCTGCCTGGGCGTCACTACGTCTCCTGGCTGCATTCCCATGTTCTCTCCTGGGGCCTCTGCCACTTCTGCCTAACTCAGTGACACAAGAAACCCCTCTGAACCCCTCTGGGTCAGCCAGGGTGCTCAGGGATGAACCGCAGTACCCCCAGAATCTCCACCAACCAGGTCGTTGATCTCGTTTGCTGTCTTATGGCAAGAACGATGTGTTTTGGTAGCAGTTGCCCTCCTGCTCACTGGGGTTCCTTGTTCATTCAAGACGTAGTTAGTGAGGGGCCAGCTGAACCCACAGGGGAAAAGTCCTGAGTCTGTAAGCCCACTAGTAGTTCGGGCCTGCTGAGACTGGGTGTGGATCGTGCTGTGAAGACTCATTTGGGGGTGCCTATCTCTCTGTTTCTCTCATGGAAGAAATAAATCTTTAAAATTAAAAAAAAAAAAGAAAGAAAGAAAGAAAGAAATGGGACCAGCAGGTGGCATTTGCAGTTGGAGTCCTGGACCTTGTGGCTTGAGAGTCATACTGGGTGCATGTGCGTGCGTGCCCAAAACCCCAAGAGGAGAATGGAGAAGGGATTGTAGTGTGACCATCTCTCCTGGGGGGTGATGTCTCACTTTCCCTCTCTCTGTCTCTCCACTGAGCAGATGTGCCCTATAGCAAAAACTGAAAGAAAAAAAAACAAAAACGGAACACGATGGTTGCTGCGTGCTGCTGTGTGCCACACAGTGTGCCTGGAACCAGGGATGAACAAGGTCTCATCTCAGAGGCTTCCCAGTCCAAATACGTGAATAGAAAATGAGAAAAGCTCTTCGGTTGGCACAGTAATTGTCCCATGGAACAGAAGGGACACTAGTCGGTGGTGGAGGGCAGTGAACAGGGAGGCATGAAAGGAGTTCCTGCCAGGGAAATGACCCCCTGTAGGCAGCGGAACTGCTCTCACCCAAAGTTGTGGTTCCTAGGATCTCCAGGCCCCGACACGGTGACTGTGTACTCTCCGTGGGTCTAGGGGAGCTAGGCTATGGTGAAAGCAGGGAGGAGAAGCAGGGACCTGGCAGGTAGGTGGGTGCATTCAAAGATGGTGACTTCAAGAATTAGCTGAGTTAGGCTTAAGGTGGCAGGTCACAGAGAGTCCCTGTGCTCTAATTTTTAAGCTAGCCACCACAGGCCTTCTGTCTTACTGCAGAAGTCACACTGCCTGGCGTACAAACACTAGAGCACTGAGCTACCAAGGGGGAGGAAAGCACGCTCTGGAAATCCTGCCTTTCCAGTTCAGAACCTGACGACCCCCTCCTTTGCGCTGTGCATCACACCATTTGCCACTTGCTTCGCTGTCTTAGCAGCGATCCTTGGGCCCTCCCTGTGCCTGTCAATGTGATAAAGGTCCTTGTCCTTTGCCTTCCTTCCACAGTCGCATCGTGGACAAGATGCACGACAGCAGCAGTGGCATCCGTTCCAGCCCCAACATGGAGCAGGGCAGCACCTACAAGAAGACCTTCCTAGGTGAGCCTGCCCCTCCCAGGGGCCAGGCTGGGTGGGGAGACTGGGGACATGGTGATCCAGGGCTTGGCTGTGCAGTTGAGTGGCCTGTGTTGAGGCCAGAGCTGCCTGCTGGGCATTAGCCTGGTCTGAGATGGCCACGTGTGGGTGTGGCTGAGCTCTGTGCAGCGGCATGGCCTTCTGTCTGCTCCTGGGTTGAGCTCCCAGGCTGCCCAGGAGGCTGAGGTCAGTGGGGTTGTTGATGAAGCATCCCAAGGAGGTTGGTCTGGAGCCGCCTTCTGACTGGTGCGGCCCTTGCCCTGCACAGGCTCCTCCCTGGTGGACTGGCTCATCTCCAACAGCTTTGCGGCCAACCGTCTGGAGGCAGTGACCTTGGCTTCCATGCTCATGGAGGAGAACTTCCTCAGGCCCGTGGGGGCCCGAAGCATGGGAGCCATTCGATCTGGGGATCTGGCTGAGCAGTTCCTGGATGATTCCACGGCCCTGTACACTTTTGTAAGTGAGGGAGTGGGCTCCTCTTGCCACCAGGGAAGGAAGAGGCCAGATAGGGTGCTAGGGGAGAGGCCTAGGTTTTAGGAGACAGCTTCATCCCAAAGTGGACTGGGATTTCTGTGCTGAGAAAGTTCTTTTCCTTCTTGGAGCCCCATGGCCTAGGCCTGGGTTTTGTTTGTTTTGAAAACTGTCCTTGCCCTCTCCTTCCCACTAGGCCGAGAGCAACAAGAAGAAGATAAGCCCCAAAGAAGAAATCAGTTTCAGCTCTGTGGAGTTCAGCGGCATGGTGGTGAAACAAGGCTACCTGGCCAAGCAGGTATGTCTGCCTTGCACAGGGAGGAGGGGTCAGTTCTCAAACTCAGAGAAGACAGGAATGACCCCAGAGGGGAGTCCAGGCCAAGACCCCAGTAACGCAATAGTTAGCAGTGAAACCTGTGCACGTGGGAGCCCAGAGCCAGCTGCAGGGAGCAAGTCAAAGAACCTGCAGGCCCCACTTTCATGCACGCGTGCCCAGACACTAGGGTTGCTCGGGGAAAATGCACAGATGCGTAGTCATCAAGCGTTAAGGAACGTCCTCTGTGTAATTGCCCGGTCGCACGTATTTATCAGGAGGCGTTTTGCTGATAGATTCAATGGTTGGCATTTGCTGCCCTTCGGTTATCAGGGGTTTCCTGGGGTCTCTGCTTTTCTTTGTGAGACTCCGTACGCTCCCTTGGGTACACTTTCTGAACTAAAACCAATTTTCTCCACCAGCCGTGGGTAGGTTGAAGGTCAGATTCTGCAGCGTATACGTATACTCAATGTTTTTTTTTTGTTTTTTTTGGTTTTTTTTTTTTGGAGAGATTTTCACTGTAGGGCGCGTGCGCTCACCAAACAGACAGAGAGAGACATAGAGACAGAAAGCGAGAAATCACCCCCCAGGGGGGATGGTCATGCCGCAATCCCTTCTCCTCCATTCTCCTCTCGGGATCTTGGGCACGCACGCACACGTGCCCGGCGTGAGTTTTAAGCCACCGGGTCCGGGACATGAACCGCGGTCGACTACGTGGGAGTCCAGCGACATAGCCATTACGCTAACTGCTGGTTCCCTATGTATACTCAATGTTTAAACACTGACCACGGCCCCTCCTCCAAACATGTCTGGAAAAGCAGCCATGGCTAACTGCAGGCAGAATGTCTCTGTGGCCTTTCCACTGGTGCCATGTGCTGGCACAGGAAGCAGAAGCGGATGTTTTGCACAACCTCTATGCACGTGCACACTGTATACTTACCACGGGAACACACGTCTGTAAAGTGAGCATACACGCTGCTCAGAGCCATTCCCGTAGTGACTCAGAGCATGTTAATGGCTTCAGAGTATCAGAATTCCAATCTGCTCTTAAATTGTTTATCAGCCACTGCCTATCCACCCCAAGGGCCGTGCTGCTGCTGGGCCTGACAGGATTCCTTAGTGAGGCGGGGGAGGCAGGCCCCTGGAAGAGCATGTGAGAGTGTTGGGGAGAGGGCCGACAAAGTTCTGTGATCCAAGAGCATGAGATCAGAGGTCCCTCACACACTCACACTTGTTAACATCTTCCACATTAGGATTTTATCACATAACCAACCATTTCCTTTTCTGACACAAAATGTTAAAGTGTATACATATATGTGTGCATATAGATGAGTCTGGTCTTCAAAAAAGTTCATGGAAGGCCAGCAGGTAGTGTGGTGGTTAAGACACTGGACCCTACATGGCTGACTCTGTGGCTGGAGTCCCGGATTCAGTGGCTTGAAAAACATGCAGGTGTGTGTGTGTGTGTGTGTGTGTGTGCGTGCACGCGCACACACATGTGTGCATGTGTGCCCAAAATCTCGAGAGGAGGATGGGGAAGAGGGGACCATGGCACAGCCATCTTCCTTCGGGGGTGAATTATTACTAGCCCTCGATTATACATGCCCTATAGTAAAACTTTAAAAAAAAAAAAAAAAAGACAAAAGCTTCATGGAAAATTTGTGTTATGAATAGGCTGCATGGATTTTACTTTTTTTGCACCAAAATAAACTTGTAGTTTAATTCCATTTTCCCTCAACTTTTTGAAGACTCCTCCTCCATGCAGCTGTAGGTTTGTTTCTGGACTGGATCAGCTGGGTTCAGGTTTGCCTGTGGGCGTCCGGTCCAGGTGACACCCGCTGCCTCCCCTGTCTCCTGTGTGGGTGCTGCACCTCTTTCCTTTAGCACCACCTCCTCTTGGTTCTGTTGACTGAATGTGACAGTGTTTTTGCTAAATCGTCGATGAGCAGAGGAGGATGTCAGAGGAAGCCTGTGTCACACACCATTGTAGTCCTCGGGTTTCCTAAAGACTGTTGTTAGGGGGTGGTTCCACTGGAGCCGGGGCTTGTTGAGGGGTTGGCCTTAGGGGCAATCTTGAACCCTTTCTCTGCTCAGGGGCACAAGAGGAAAAACTGGAAGGTGCGACGCTTTGTTCTGAGAAAGGACCCGGCCTACCTACATTACTATGACCCTTCCAAGGTGGGTACCGTGCTTCGATGCTTCGGGTGCCCCTCTCCCAGTGAGGCAGCCTGCAGCTGAGCTCCCCTCCTTTTCCAGTGTCTGCAGGACAGCTGCACCCCGGCTCTGTGCCCTTCCTTCATGTGCACACTGCTTCCCCTCATCATGGCGTAGCTGCCCGCTCAGGGAGTGGCTTCTCTGTCCCTTGCCCCAGTACTTCCATTGGGAGTGGATGCCCCTCATTTCAAAAGGAAAGTGTCTTTCCAGCCCCCCTTGGGCCACCTCTGTATCTGGGGTGGGGGTTGAGCTGACTGTTACGCTCTGATTGGTGTCGCCCAACCTTTTCTACAGCCACGCACTGACCCATCTGTTGTTCCTCCTCAACTTCTTGTCCCCACTTACATTTCGAAAGTTTCTCTTATATAATATTTATGCTGTAATTGGCTAACTTAAAAAAAATTGATCCAAGAGTTGCTAATCTGGGTTTCTGGTAAGTATCACCACATGCTGAGGCGACCTCATTCAGGTGGAGAGATAAGGAAATGGCCTGTGAGTTGGGCTGTACTCAGCCTTGTCTTCGTGGAGTATGATTTTTATTTTGTAATGTTGAAACAATGAGAAATGGGCAGTTGCTATCTCACTGAACTTCAGTTAGGACCCCTACCTAAGCTGAGAGGAAGTAAAGGAGGGCTCTACCAGGCCATAAGGAGGACTCGGGGCCAGCCTGAGGGGTCAACCACAGGGGCCACCGCAAAGCACTGGTTGACCTCTTCATGGGTCATGTCGGCTTGATTACAGGCTAGAGTTCAAACTCCCTGTGGCTTCCTCAAATTCTTTTTGACGTAAGAAATAAACAAACACATGAATAAAATAAACACTTTAGGTGGCTGGCCTTGTGCCCTAGTGGTTGCGGGAGCTGGATACCACACGGCTAACCATGTGGTTCAAATCCTGGACCCTGCAGCCTGAGAGACACACTGGGCATGTGTGCGTGAATGCCCAGAGAGAGAAAAGAGAAGGGATTGTGATGGGATCGTGCCCCATGGGAGAATGCTTACTCTTTCTCTCTCTTGCTGTTTTTCCCTTGAGCACACATGTCCTCTGGAAAACTAAAAAAATAAAAATAAAAACACCCACTCAGGTTTGCCTTTAACTCTCACCACAGTCCAACCCAGCATACCTTCTTTGTACCCTAGATGAGTCGGCTACTTCTGCCCAGTTACCGTCCTAAAGACGTTCTGCCATTAATCTGCTCCCTGGCTTTGCCTTGCTTGGGCTAGAGGCCCCTCTCCTGTTCCCAGAACTTACCTCTCAAGGCCTGGTTCAAGTCCCCTGTCCTCCCTCAGGCTGCCCTAGAACCCTCCAGGCTAGGGTCTCTTCCTCCTCTGAACTTGTTCTCCTTTGGCATTTAATGGTGTAAACATCTCATGGTCTTTGCCCTGCCTCTTGCTGGGCTCACTGTGCAGATGAAGCTGATTATTGATTACTGGAAGGGATCTAGGGGCCTGAGGCACCTGGTGTGTAACATTGCTCTGAGCCTGAGATACCACAGGACCAGTTTTGATTTGCGCGAGACTGTTCTATGCCAGACTCGTACTAGAGACATGTATGGTGGTGTCCGTTGTGCAGGAGGACATCAACTGAGAAGTGGTCATTACACATGGCTTTTTCCTGATTGGTTGGTAAGATGTGCCCAAACGTTAAGGAGGCCAGGGCACACGTCTCCCGGCAGACTGCTGGAGCAGAGGCCCTGTTTGAGACGTCCCAGGGATGAAAAGCAGGTTGATGTTCAAGTCCACCTGACTGGGTAACAGCAGCGTTGGTAGGCACTGCTGGTGCTGGCTGTGAGAGGAAGAGGCCAGACTGCTTTACTGGCACTTGTATCTTGGCCATGGGCTTCCACATTCAGCCTCCTCATCTAATGCAGATGACTGGCACTGACTTCTTTAGCTGGCTCTTCCTCCCCTGCCTTTTAAAAAATAAAGTATTTAATTCTATTTACCATTATTAATGTTTTATTTGCTATAGGGCATGTGTGTTCACCAGAAAGACAGAGAGAGGAAGTGAGAAAGCAAGCTGCCAGGTCCAGGACTCAAACCTTAGTCGGCCATGTGGAAGTCTAGTACCTTAATCACTGTGCCACCTGGCCTACAACTCTTCCTTTTTGTGCATTAACAAATTCCTAACTAGGTCTCCTTTCCTTTGCAGGATGACAACAGACCAGTGGGTGGGTTTTCTCTTCGTGGCTCACTGGTGTCTGCTCTGGAGGATAATGGTGTTCCCACTGGTGAGGCAGAACTTCAGCCCTGGCCTGAAGATCTCAGGGGCCTCCCTCCTACACCTCAGTAATGCTCCACTAAGCGTTTGAAGCTGAGCAGTGCTTTCTCACTGAGATGATGTTTTGAAGCCAATTGCAGGACTAGAGAGAAGGGCATGTGGGGAGTTCTTAGTGTTTTAAGAGTACAACTAAATATTCTTGAATATTCTGTCCCTGTGGTTGCTGTGCAATCAACCACCTAAGAATAATAGCATAAGCTCCCACCTGAGAATAATAGCAGGCTCACCTGATGCTATGAAGTTTAACTCTAGTTTATTGCGATAACTTCACAGGAGCCAGCTATGGTAGGAAAATAGTAGTATTTTCACCTTATGGATGTAGAAATTGAAGTTCAAATTCTGTGTCTGCTTTTAACATAAACATACTGGATTCTGAATGAAATTGTAGATCTGTGCTAGTGTAGGGCAGCAGGAAGGCTCCCGGGAAGTGCAGATACAACCATGGGCATGCCAGCCCTAAGGCATTGGCCAGGGAGAGAGGAAAAGGGAAAGCCAGTGTCTGGTGGGACTCCCTGCCTACAGAGTTGACTTTCAGCTGGTCCAAGCTGAAAGCAGACACAGCAATGTAATCACTGACTTTTATTTTTTTCCTGCCCAGGGGTTAAAGGGAATGTCCAGGGAAATCTCTTCAAAGTGATTACCAAGGATGACACACACTATTACATCCAGGCCAGCAGCAAGGCTGAGCGAGCAGAGTGGATTGAAGCTATCAAAAAGCTAACATGACGAGGACCTGAGGGAACAGGACCAGAATTCCTCCCTCCTATCAGATGATAAGGCAGCACTTCCTGGAGAACGGAAGTGTTAACGAAAACTTTTGACTTCTTTGTACATCT
>NW_006160128.1:2846165-2855864 GCF_000334495.1 Tupaia belangeri chinensis
GGGCAGAATTGCTCTTCCCTTCCCTATCTTCCTGTTACGAACCCGGAAAGGCTAGCACAGCCGAGGCGGCAGCACCTGACTTCTGTCCGTCATCACAGCTGCCGTGTCCTTGACACCAAAGTAAGTTCCCTTTGTTAGAACACTAACACCAGCCACACTATAAAGCTAAATAAACTCCACCTCTCTGAAATGGTGTCAATTTAACTCCTTTGGAATTAATAAAATTTGAATTTGTTTCTATTAAAATAACGATACAGTTTCACAGCTTTCAAAGTTTCTTTTTTTTGGAGAGGTTTTTGCTACAGGGCATGTGCGTTTGCCAGACAGAGACAGACAGAGAGACAGAAATCACGCCCCAGGGGGGATGGCTATGCCTCAATCTCTACTCCTCCATTCTCTTCTCACGATCTTGGGCACACATGCACACACGCCCGGAGTGAGTGTTAAGCCACAAGGTCTGGGACTCGAACTGCGGTCAACTACATGAGAGTCCAGTGACATAGCCATTACGCTAACTGCTGGTCCCTCAAAGTTTTCCTACCCTTGAGGATATACATATTATACAACTTACTGAGCTGTTGGAAAAGTCATGACGTAGTTTTTCTATGCAAAAATATGTATGACTTTTCTAGTGACCCAATATTATGGAAACGTCATCTGTCACTAAAACATCTTAATGTGAGGAGGGCAGCAAAATGTATACTGTTGTTTCAGACTTGTATGATGCACTGCAGAAAATAAACCATGGACTCAGTGGGAGACTAGTTACACACGCAGAAAGGTAAAATTATGACTTTTCTATTAAAAAATGAGTATTTGGAAAGAGATGCAGAGCAAGAGCTCTAAGGACAAAGACATATATGGCAAAGAGTTAAATCAAGGCATGAAATTGGGCTTTTTTATTTTTTAAAATGAACATGGACTGTGACAAATAGGTACCAAGAAACTTCCTCCCTTGGGAGGTTAATTTGAAGTAGTAAGAAGTCTGTGTCATACAGTATTTTTAAAGACCATTTTTATTACGTTCAAGTGTAACAGTAACCTGGCATACCTATCAGCAGCATTCTTGCCAAGTACGACTCCTTGGACTTCCTTTCATATAGATAAAATATATACATTTTAAAGGGAGTGGATACTTTTAAGGTACTTCAGTAAAAATTTGTCATCCTAAAATAGTTTGAACTGTCTCCTCTTAATCTGGTCTAGAATACCTCACATAGGTGAACAGGAATTCCAAATAAATGTTGACTTTATTCTCTCTGTTATAAAAGTCTGCCTTTTACGGCACCATTCTCCATTTGGCATTACACCAAGGTCTAATGGAATTACTTTTTATTGCTTTTTGAATATTGACAGTTTATGTGAATTAAAACTACATTTGGGTTGATGGCTTCCTGCTCCAAATTGGTACAAGCGTGCCTCACTTTGTATGGGAAGTATGAGGATTTCTATGGGTTGGAAAATCGATGACCATCACTTTGAGGCAAATCAGTGAGCAAGTCTTGGCAAGGGACTGGCACTTAAATTCTGACAAATCCCTTACCATTTTAATCATTGGTATGAACATAGCTAGGTCACGAATAGTTGGAGGTAGCAGCCGAGTTCTGCTCAGCATGATGCCATGGTCACCATGTCAGTAAGGGTCTAGTTTTGTTCTTGTTTTGATATGAAACTGATAGGAAAATGGTTTGAGTGTTCAATTTTCTGTCTAGCCATTAGTTGCTTTCAATTAATTTGTTGACAAACAAGACTCAAAACTGTTGCTAATTTCAGTTGATAACCACTTGACCTCAGGCAGGGTTGGGAGTAGATGCAATTGTCAACACATTTAATGAAAAGGCTTTGGAAGGAGACCTCAAGATTTGGGTAAACTGTCCATCTTTGCAAATCTTGTTCTTCAGTGCTGGGTATGTATCTTGTCCTTGTATGTATCTTATCTCTGCTTTTAGTCAGTAAGGGTGTATGTGTAGTTTTATTTTGTTCCTCTTGGTATTAGTGAAATACTGATTTTCTCTTTGGCTAGGGTCATCAATTTATAAAACTTGTGGAGCTGAGCAAAAGACTCACAGGGGGTAAAAATTACTCACTATGGAGACCAACAGTGTATTTCAATAGTTATGGCTTCTGAAATATTAAAAAATTTTGGGGGCCAGCAGGTGGCATGGTGATTAAGGCGCTGGACACTTCCATATGGCCCACCACAGTTCGAGTCCTGAACTTGGAGGCTTGCTTTCTCACCCCCTTCCCCCAACTCTGAATGTCTCTCTTTGGTCAAATTAAAATGAATGAATGAATGAAATTAAAAATTTTTATTTCAATAAACAGGGACCAGCTAGGTGGCATGGTGGTGAAGGCAGTTAAACCCCACATGGCTGTGTGGTCCAGACCTGGCAGCTTGAAAAACACTCTAGGGGTAAGAAAACTTGAGCAGAGGGTCATAGATATGGCAGCTGTTAGGATTGGAAACCACACCTGCAGGTCTAATATACACATCTGTTAAGTGTATACGTGGCCAAAGAAGAGGAATCCAAAAAGCAGCTAATGAAACCAGAGCAGCTACCCAAATATTCTGTACCACCTCTCCAATCTAAATATGTCGAAGAGCAGCCTGGTGTTTACAAACAGGCTTTGCTTCCATCCGCACTACAACTAGTCTTTATATTGGCCGGTGAAAGGGTGTTTATATCTTTGTGGAAAATGGGATAATGGATACAGTAGTTTGGAAAAGATGCAAATACCTATGTGAAGAATCCTCGAGATTTTCTTCCGAAAATGGAGTGATTACCGTTTCAGGATTGGTGGGCTTTGTTTCAGTGAGAAAAGGACCTACGTTCAAGAGAATTGCTTATCCACCTGGGACTTGTCACTTTAGGAGCAACGGTTTGCTACCCAGTTCAGTCAGTAATAATTGCAAAGGTAACTGGAAAAAAGGCATATGCTACAAGTCAGCAAATTTATGAAGCAGTTAGATCATTGTGGACCAAAAGAAACCAAAAAGAGTCACTTCCTGAACCTAAAGAAAAAACTAAGCTGGGAAGCTCTGCTGAAATAGAAAGCCCTGCAGAAACAACTCACATCCTGAAAGATCAGTGCCTTTGCCAGCAGAACTCAGCTCTGAAGTAAAGACCAAATCAGAATCCATCTCAGGTGCTTCAGTTTATGCCTGACCCCAAGCTCATGGGTCACGGGCAATCCCATCCAGATGTAGAAGTGTACAGTACTAGAAGCTGAAAACGACTGCAGAGTCTGCACAGAGAACTACAAGATGTGTGAAGTTGTCAATGATGAAAAAAAATCATGTCATGGGTAACTGCCATATGGAGTATAACTAGTTTTTCCATTACATTTTCAATGTAATGGAAAAGTTTGACCAATCACGTAAGTGATTAAAACACAAGCTATAAATACAGTCCAAATAATACTAAATAATTGATGAGGAGACACAGGTAGAAGTATTAGAATGCATTTGACTTTTAAAGGTATTGACTAAAAATGAAAACAATGAACAAACATATAAATGAGACTAAAATCTGGTAATCCTCATGTATATGTGCATACATATGTACATATATACATGTAGATCTGTTCTAGCTTTTCTGAATTTGTTAGATTACTGTGTAGAAAGATGCCTCCCCCCTCTTTTTTTTCATTTCTCAGAGCTGGAATAAAATGTTTGCAGTTTAGGGCAAAAAAAAAAAAAAAAAGGAAAAACGTCTCTGTGGGTGTATGCATGCTCAAAATCCCCAGAATGGAGAAGAGATTGTGACATGGCCATCCTCCCTAAACAGCCCTCCCTGAAGGGTGCTTTCTCACTGTTCTCCCCGGCTGCAGCAAGTGCATTTGCCCTATGGCAAACTGAAACAAAATGTCAGTAAACAAAAGAAAGAAAATTAAATTTCTCTGCATATAGCAAAGAAAAACCTGTTATATTTTGATTTTTTTTTTTTTTTGAGAGGTTTTTGCTATAGGGCGTGTGCACTCGCCAGAAAGTCAGAGAGAGACAGAAAAATCAAGAAATCACCCCCTGGGGGGATGGTCAGAGTACAATCCAGTCTCCTCCATTCTTCTCGGGATTTTGGGCACGTAGGCACGCACACGTGCCCAGCGTGAGTTTAGGCCACTGGGTCTGGGACTTGAACTGTGGTTGACTACATGGGAGTCCAGCGACATAGCCATTACACTAACAGCTAGTCCCAATGTTTTAGATACTTTAAACAGCTAGATGAGAACATGGATGCCAATCTTTAGTACATCCAGATTCTCCTCTATCCCCAGGGGCGTATATTCTGGCCAGCAATCATGACGCCTTGGAAATAGGCTACCTGCAGTTAGACTTTGGGATTTAAAAAGCTAGTGCAGGCTGCCAAATTAAATGGACAAACTTTCATAAATGGCACAAACTCTCCAATACTCTATTTTTCAATTCCTTTAATGCTGTCTAGTTCTGGACTGACTAGAGTGGATTAGAGCTAATCTAAGTATTGAATAGCTCTTCCTATGGATAATGAATAAAATTAAAATATAATGGGTATTTCAAGTATTTTAAGAGATTAAATCTATGAAGATAAGCAAATAAAATCAACGCAAGTCTTCCTACATGGCTATTATAGCTGTTAACGTCAAGTAATATACATAGGAAATTCACTTTGTACATATACTTTTTTTTGGAGAGGTTTTTGCTATAGGGTGCATGCGCTTGCCAGCAACACAGTGAGAAATCACCCCCCCGGGTGGATGGCCACACTGCAATCCCTTCTCCATTCTCCTCTCAGGATCTTGGGCACGCACGCACACTGAGTATAAGCCACTGGGTCTGGGACACGAACAGCAGTCAACTACAGGGTAGTCCTGTGACATAGCCATTACGCCAACTGCTGGTCTCTGTACATATACTTTTTTTTATAAAGAATTATTCTATTATTTTTCAAAATTTGCTATAGGGTATGTGCACTCACTGGAGAAACTGAGAGGAAAAGTGAGAAAGCAAGCTGCCGGGTCCCGGACTTGAGCCGTGGTCAGACATGTGGATGTCCAGCGCCCTTACGACTATACCTCCTGCTGGCCCCTGTACATATACCTTCAAGATAGTTTCTTTTTTTTTTTTTAATATTTATTCAATTTCATTTATTTTTAAATTGGCCAGAGACAGACAGAGGGACAGTAAGAAAGCAAACCGGCAGGTCCAGGACTTGAAATGCAGTCGGCCATATGGGAGTCCACGCCACCTGCTGGCCTCAAGATAACTAGTTCTTTAAAAAGGATGGAAACATAAAAATGTAAAATAAGATTGCTGTAACTGTGTTGAAACAGGTATCTCTTTGTTATAAAGAGAACCGAAATTCTAGGTGCCACTTAGTATTTTAAGAAAGAAAATTACAAAAAAACAAACAAAAACTGGGTGGTAATACTCAAAAAACTAAATTAAAGCAGCAGCTGCTGCTTTTTCTTTTAGAAACATGATCACCCTGAATCACAAACTCAAGGCAACCAGCTTAGAATAACAAGGATTCGGTGTGATAGATTCTGTCATACTATAAGCTGTCACCAATCAGGTAACAGAAACACAAGCAATGTAATTCTTTAATTGAATTTTAAGGCTTTTCCTCACTAAAGGTCAGTTTCACTGTGGTTAAAATTATTTTCTCTAAACTCTCCTTTTGGGAGGATTTGTTACACAGATCTTCTTTTCACCTGCCTTTGTATTTTATTTTACATCAAGACAGAATTTTAGTCTTTATATTCAGAATCCTTTTTAACTGATGACAAGGAAGAAACCTATAGTTAAATATCCCAGAAATTTATTTCATGTTTTCTTGAATACATTTGATATAGAAAGACTTGGATTATTTGCTTTGGGTGCCCCTGGTAAATCTCATGGAGGCACTGAAATATAGTGGGGTGCCAATCTGGAGACATCAGAAATAGAAACCACAAGCCCAATTTTAGGACTGTTCTTAGCTTAAAGATTAGTCTCTAGTGAAATTAGGCCACTCCCTTAAAAAATGCTCAATGTGTTGGAGCGACTGTGTGGAGAACAGCTGGTATTTAGGAGGGCATTTCATGTTCTGGTCTGTTGGAACATTTAAATACTTGGAAATAAAAAATATTCATCTTTGAAGTTTTCAATACTGGAAAACTTTCAAGTCTAGGGTTTATAGCCAGGAAGGGTGGCTTTGTATTCCTTAAATTGGACTCTCTTTCCCACAAAGTTAATCTTCAGTTTTGGCTTCCATCTCTTCTGCATCATCATCTCCATCAACTTCAGCATTTTCTCTCTCAAGCCGCTCCAGCTGCCTTGCAAGCTCAGTCTCATCTGTATCTGTGACTACCTTGGGCTGTGGAAGCAGAAGCATAATTTCAAAGTGAAGTAGTTAAAAAGTTATGAATACAGTATCAATATCATTACTGCCTAGTGTTTTAATTTTAACTCCTAAACACCTTTTTTAATAAGTTTTTTAACTGCCAAAGGGCACATGTGCTGCCAGAGAGAAAGCCAGCGCCCCTCCCCCACCACCGTGGGGCATGGTCATGCTGCAATCATTTTCCCTCCACTTCTCCATCCCATCAGGATTTGGGGCACGTGTGCACATGGACCCGGCATGAAACCCTTTTTTAATAACTCTGATATATCTGCTCACTTTGAGGGCTGACACATCACTAATAAATTCCATTAGATAAATAATGGATGAAACTTAAGAGAACAAGACAGTATAGAAAAGAAATGTGTATTAATATGGATTATTATTTTTCTGTCATCTTTGTGAGTTAAAACTAAAAATATCTCAGTAGCTATGTACTTTCAAGACCACAGTCAATAAAAAAAAGCATTTTGAGCTCAAACTTACTACCCCCTTTCAGAGAAGAATAATTAGACTGTTTTTGATCCTGAGATAAAATTTTAGGCATCCAATATTCATATTCTGATAAGAATTTCTCATTTTTTTCCCCCTTTGGTGTGTGGGGGGGGCAGGGAACCCCATCACCATCAGTGACCACGGACCTAAATGACAACTCCAGAGTAAAATATTCCAGTGCTCAATACTCTTATTTAGTTATAAAAACATCTTTTAGGAACTCTCTAAATTAGTTATTATTTTATGCTTAGCAGAGTTGCAATCCTAAATTTATCTGGTAGTTTAGAATCCAAGCCATTAAAGTTTTTAAAAACTTTAAGAATGAAGTAGAAATTAAGGTATTTCTCTCACCTCCATTTGAACGTTGAACACACCCCTCTTTTCCTCAATCTTTTCTTTGATAACAGCCATAGCCTGATTGAGAACAGAGAGGCCTTCCGTTCTCTCCAGGGTTGTCGTGGTCATCACATACCGAGGAGGAGCTATTAGGTTAATCTGAAGGAAGAAGACAAAAATTATGAATGTACCTATAACTTAAGGATGTTTGAAAATTTCTTATCTGCTGCATTAACCAATCACCCCAAAACTTAATATCCAATTTTGCAGATCAGCAGTTTAGGACTGTGTGTCAATGTGGCGAAAGCTAACCATTAGTAAAAATAGTCTACTGTAATAACAAATACGAAAAATTATGACTTCTGGATAGATGTCCCTAAGGCTGTACTGGCTGCAGTCATCATCAGAACAGATAATTTGTCCCTAATCTAAACTGATGAAGACATCCTTTTTAAAATTATCTTTTTGCTAGAGCACATGTGTACTTGCTAGAGAGGAAAAGAAAATGAGAAAGCACCCTCATGGAGGATGGCCACGCTGCAATCCCTTCTCCATTTTTCCTCTTCTTGGGCACACATACACATGCCCAGCATGTTTTTCAAGGTGCCAAGGTCTGGGATTCAAACATGCAGTCAGGCATGTAAGAGCCAAACACAATAGTCACCATACCACCAGCTAGCCTGAGAGAGATCCTTCTAAAAGATTGTGCATTAACAGTCATCCAGTTTATTTTAGCACTAGTGAAAAATTCAGCTCTAAATTTTATAAAAGTTGTGTCTATGTGGCTGAGCCCAAGGTGCCCTGGGCATTCTGGGCACAGCAACTCTTTACTAGCACCCCTTGTTCTCTCACAAGGGAAATCTCCACCCACTGTGTTGGTAGCAATGGCAACAACAACCTTACAGATAACTGCAAACTTCCCCTAGAAAAACCACCAAGACCTCCACTCAGTTCTAAGAACACAAACCACCTTAGTTATGAAAAATGATCAAAATACAAGGATCTGATTTGGTTTAAGTGGCTACTTCAACAGAAAAGGAGAAAACCAGTTACTCACCTTGATGGGCATGGTTTCTGTAGAACAATTCAAACCTGCTCTCAGGGCTTCTTTTACAGCATCAATGCCCTCATAACCATAACAAGCCACTTCAATATCTAAAATTATAAACATTTAAAAGCCGATACCAAACAATGCAAAAAATATTTAAAGGTTTGAAAGAAATCAGATGATGCCGATACACTAGTATTCAAATATTTATAAAAGTTTTCATCATGCTTCCAATATAAATCAATCTCAGCTATTAACTTTTGCAATTAAAAATATATACAAATGCAGTAAAACTGTATCTTATCCACATCAAGCCAGCTAATAACAAAACTATGAAAGACAGAAATTTAACAAAGTTGTTAAATTCTGGTTATGTTTAGTTAAAAATCCCAATTCCAACTCTGGATGGCTAGTTTCTTATTTGTAAAACAGAAGAGTTTGGTGAAGATGGAACAAAACAGTAACTGTAACTTGTCTAGAATAGTTTAGAAACTGCATACCCTTTAACCCAGCAATTCTACATTTAAAAACATGTGTATAGAGAATGGCTGAGGGAAGGGGAAAGAACATGTAAAAATAGGTAAATACGGAGGCTGGCCGGTGGCATGGTGGTTAAGGGTGCTGGACTCCCACATGGCCGATCTTGGTTTGAGTCCCTGACCTGGAGGCTTGCTTTCTCACTTCCTCCCACCATCCCCCAATCTCTCTCACTCTGTTCCTTTCTGGTCAAATTAAAATAAATAAATAAATGAAGTTAAATAAAATAATACTTAAAAAAAAATAAGTCATAAAAAAAGGTAAATACATATGTATGTATGTATAATGGTGCTAATTTGCAGTTTTTCTTTCTTTTTTTTTTAATTGTGAAAAAACTGGGACAGCCTAAATGTTCATCAAGAAAGGGATTAGCAGGGCCAGCAGGTGGGGTTGTAGTTAAGGTGCTGGACTCCCACACAGCTGACCGAAGTTTGAATCTCAGACTTGGTGGCTTGAAAAATCCACTAGGTACATATGCATGTATGCCCAAAACCCTGAAAGGAGAGAGGACTGTGGTGTGGCCATCCCCCTGGGGGGTGATTTCTTAGGCAAAAATGAAAGAAAGAAAGAGAAAGAAAGGGAAAGTTTATCTGTTCTATGGAATATTACTAAGCCATAGATATTAATGAGAACTCTTATGTTCTACATGGACAGATACACATGATACACTGAGTAGAAAAGGATAGAGAAAATTCTGCACAGTATGATCCCATATAATTTAATATAAATATATTAAAAACATATTTAACACAAATGTATTAAATAATATATTTAATATAAATATATACAATATATATTTTTGACATATATAGGAATTCATATGTAAATGTTAAGAGCATTCTTATTTAGGATGTATAAAGTAAACATGTCTACAAGAAAATATTCCAAATTATTAATAGTTAATCCAGAGGCACAGGAGGATAT
>NW_006160128.1:2855890-2905612 GCF_000334495.1 Tupaia belangeri chinensis
TTTTAAAGCATGCACTAAAATAAAATAAATCCTCCCTTTAAAATCAAAAGCCAACTTAAGGTTAGCTGACTGAACTCATAATATGACTGTTTCCACTTGTGCCAATATACATACTTTACGATGCTGTAGTAGAAGCAAAAATAATCTTTTCAACTTTTGTTATAAAAAAATAAACATTTATGGGAACCAGCAGTTAGTGTAATGGCTATGTTGCTGGATTCCCATGTAGTTGACTGCGGTTCGCGTCCCGGACCCAGGGGCTTAAAACTCACGCCGGGTGCGTGTGCGTGCATGCCCAAGATCCCGAGAGGAGAATGGAGGAGAAGGGACTGCGGCGTGACCATCCCCCTGGGGGGTGATTTCTCACTTTCTGTCTCAATGTCTCTGTCTGGCGAGTGCACACGCCCTATGGCGAAAGAACCTCTCCAGAAAAAAAAAAAACATTTAGAAAAATTTTCTGTTCTTCAGTAAGTCTCATTATTTAATCACTTTTTTTTTGGTGCATGGAAAATACTTTAAAAATCATTTACCTGCTCGAATTTTGACAGCCTGTGGGGTCAATCGCCTATTAATATTGTTGATGAGTACTTCCCGTTCATCTTCATTTAGATCTAAGCTATCCAAAATAGATGGGTCTCTAAAACAAAACCAAAAATTACAAAAGGTCATGGTTGGTTCTATTACTGATAACAATGAAACCAAACACACTACATTATGAAATAATGCATATTGTGGATTTTAAATGAGATAATGCAAGTAAAGCACTTAATGTGTTACAAAGGGAAAATAACCAATTATTAAAAGAAAAATTTTAAAGATCTGGCTAAATCAGGTAATTAAATGCCGCTTAATATATCTGACATCTCATAATTATTTCCATGTAATTAGCAGTCCTTGCTTCAGGGAGCTTAAAAATCTAGCTTGAAAAGATCAGAAACATGAGTAAACTTAATAAAGTGCATCCATGGGGCATCAGAAGAGTAAAGTATTACTTCCGGTTAGTAGTGGGGTAACTAATGAGGAAGGGTTTCAGGAACAAAGTATCATTTCATCTAAGCCTCCTAGGTGCCAGGTGCCTTTCAGTCACTCCTATATTTGTTGAACACATGAAAAAATACTAAAAGAATAGTAGCACTTTAATAAGCAAAGGTAGAACTGTTATGAAATGTTAGGACATATAAAAAAGGAATGGCACAAGCAATCAGGCTTAAAAGCATGGGATAGGGCTAGGACCTGGTGGTTTGAAAAAAATACCACATGCACGTCCAAAATCCTGAAGGGAGAGAGAAATGAGAAGGAACTGTGGTGTGACTATTCCCCATGGGGAGTGTTTTCTTACATTCTCTTTCTGTCTCTATAGTTAAGTGCATGTGCCCTCTGGCAATCTGAGGAAAAAAAAAAAAGCATGGGGTTAGCTAGGTGCAGTGGTTGTGCTATAATCCCAGCCACTTGGTGCTGGGCTGAGGCAAGAGTCTGAGGCTAGCATGGGCAACACACAGAGATTCTGTCTCTAGAGAGAAAAAAAAGTATGAGATCTGGTTAAGGAATGAAAGATGAAAAGAATCTGGGTGGAGGGAACTTTCACTTAGCTAATAACAAAGCAATAGGAAGATGGCCTAGCCTCAGTGGTGTAGATGGTAGCACAACACTGGAAACAAATAGGCAACTTCAAGTTCAAATTGTAAGTGGATTTGAAATACACCTAGTGTGCACATGCCCCAAATCCTGACTAGCTGCAGGGATCCGGCAAGGGGATCATGGTGTGAGGAGACTCTGTCTCGGTTTCACTTTCTCATGAACTGAAAATCAAAAACAAAGTAATAGGAAGGCAAGCCAACAGAAATGCCTACAAGGTGACCAAAGAAATCGAAAATGGGCAAATAAGATAAACAGATGTTTCACAGAAAAACATGAAAAGCTGTTAATCAACAATCATGAGCACATAAATCCAAAGATACTGTACAATAGTACAGTACTTCAAGAGGCAAAAGGAAAAAAATAATCTGAGATATTTACCAAATATTGGCGAGGGTAAAGGGAAATAAGAAAACTCACATAATTTTTAGAAGAAATATATCAATAAATTAGAGAATTAATTTGGTAAAACTAAATCAGTTTAAAGAGATATATAAAAATCAATCCTATAACCCAACAATCCTAGTCTTAGGAGAAAACTCTCAAAAATGTACATATGAAGTTATGTACATGGGTAATTTTCACAGTATTGTTTGAAAAATGCAGCAAAAAGGAAAATTACCTATGTATCTCTTAAAAGGGGAGCAGATAAAGCATTCTCACAGTGAAATGCTACATAGATATTAACACGGCTGAACATGGCTGAAGTAGGTTCTTATCTATCAATTTGGAGAAATTCTGCTGACAGCCTTACAAGTAAAAATGCAAGCTACAGAAATACAATAAAGAATTACATTTTATATTTAAAATGTATTCTATATACTCTACTGATACATAAGTAAAGAGACAAACAAAATTTATTTTTAACTGCCAGAGGTCATGTGTACTTGCCAAGGAGAGAGAGAAAGCAACCTCCAATGTGGTATGGTCATGCCACAAGGCCTCCTATTTCTCCATTCTGTCGAGATTTTTGGTCATGCATATACATGTGTCCAGAATGTTTTAAAAGCTGCCAAGCCAGGATTTTAACAGCAGTTGGCCATGTGGGATCTCGTTCCTTTAACCACTAGGCAATTAAGCTGGCCTAGAATTTTTATTTCCTAATTAAAAGTAAAAATATGAAGCACACGTGGCAAAGAACAGCATTAGTTTAATCTGGATAGTCAGTATGCTAGTGGTAAGGGGAAGGGATTAACATCGGTCAAGGCCTTGTGGGTAATGGAAATGGTGCTAGAAATAGGAGAGAGAGGTAAACTGGGGTCAGGTGATGAAACGTACTGACTGAGGTGTGCAGGACAGAAATATAAAGCAGTGCCCAATGGCTGACAGCACAAACTCTGGACGCAGCCTGAATGCCCATGTTTGAATAACTAGGTGTGTAAGATTAAGCAAATTATTTAATCTCTGCTTCAATTTCTTCAATCTTAAGACAGTAATAATAGAACTTACAGCACAGGTCATTGTCGGAATTACAATAAAGGCTGGTCGTTATTATTATTAGTCCTACGTTTTTCATGACATAATATTACAAGATATTCAATCACATTAGCAGGGCTTTGGAGCCCCAGAAGAGTTGGCCTGCTGGGGACTCTAATAGTCCCATGCCTGCTCTGGCCATTCAGATGGCTGAGGGGACCAGTATCTTGGCAGCAGTAGGGCTGCTCATGGAGCACTGACATTTAGGAAGGAGTAGGTGGTGAGGAAGCAGAGATGGCAAGTGCACAGAATTGAGGGAGTCTGGCTGTTAAAAGAAGAGGACAAACTGATCACAAAAGAAAAGTAGAAAGAAGGTTGAGAAGTTTGTCTTTTCGTATAAATGAAAGAAACTAATGAATATCTTTATGCTGATGGAGCAAAACTAATAAAGAAAAAGGGTGACAATCTGAAAGAGAGAAACTGATGCAAAAGGGTCCCAAAGCAGAAGCTTGGCACAGGTGGTAAGATTATTTTGAGAGCAAGAAAAGTATAAATTTCTATGTGTCAGAAGCAGAGGAGGAAATGATAAGTGGGATGGAGGTTAAGTGTGCTGAGAGAGTAGAAGTAGAGGAGTCCTATGCAATGATTTATATTTTCTTTATAAAATATGTAGCAGCTCACTAGCTGTGAGGGAAAAGGTAGAATAGGTAGTTAAGGCAGAGCAAAGAGAAGATCTAACAAAGCCACTACAAAAATGGGAGGAAAAACTGACCAGGAGTACAGAGAATAGGGAGCAGCAGTGAAGACCCATTGGAGGTTGGAGACCATGAGTGTGCAGTGGCACCAGGCTGCAAAATTGTGATTGTTCCTAGCAGCACTCAGCAGCCTACAAGTGCAGAGAAGGCAAGAACATCGGTCCACAGCTGGATATGAGGGAAAAGCAGAGCAAAAGCTCATGACATTGGCAAGAAAGTTGTTGAAATGGTGGATCATGGTGTGTCTCTGCAGGAAAGGGTGAAAACAGAGGGAGAAAAGATTGGGATCAGAGCTTCATACTTAAGAAGACACAGAGTAAGACTAACTATGTGGAAGCTGGAAGGACAGGAGGCTACAGTGAAAGAATAGAATGTATGAATCAAAGCTTTAAGAAGCAGAGCAAATTTTGGTGATAATGAGACTCAAGTAGAAAACTGGCTAAAGTGGTTATAGGTTGAAAGTCAAGAGGACTGAGGTAAAGAAAATAAGAGGTTATGTTTTGGGTGAGACATCTACACTGGTCCTGAAGTCACCTGGGAGAATAACAAAACTAGGAAATGAAAATGTTTAAGATGAAACTCTATAGACCTGACCATATATATTGGTCCATCTTATCCCAGCACCTTTAAGTGTCAGAGGACAAACGCTCACCAGAGAGAGCGAGAGAGACAGATGGAGAAAAGAAAGAGACAGAGGGAAAATATATCCTCACAATGGGGTGTGGTCATATCCCATTTCCTCTATTTCTCATCCTGTCAGGATTTGGGGCTTTCTTGCTAGTGTTTTCAGCATGTTTTTCAAGCCTCTGGGGGCAGGATTCAAACTGAGGTCAGTCATGTGGGATCTGGCTCTCTAACTGCTGTGCTAGTTGTGCTGCGGTGCTTAGTCTGAGGCTGACTGAGCGTAGGCAAGAGGGCAGACAGAGGATCATTTGTGGATGCAGAAGGAAAACAGAGGAGGGAACACTTCATTGAGACACTGGGTTTTGTGTCCTGGGTCATAAAGAGCCATAGGTTACTGAGGACAACATGGGCACAGTGACTGAGAAGGGTCACAGTTGTGGCTCCTGCCCAGTTGTGGAATGTGCATGTAGACCAATGAGACTAGAAGGAAAATGATGAGAGAGAGAGAGAGAGAGAGAGAGAGAGACCAACCAAGTCTGTGATAAGAGAAAATGAGCCACCATTGGAATTTTGGGGACATGCAGACATATGCCTGGCATGTTTTTCAAGCCTCCAGGGCTGGGACTCAAACTGAGGTCAGCCATGTAGGAGCTGGTTTCTAACTACTAGGCTATGGGACTGGTCCTCATGGGCCATTAATGCTGAAATATTTTTGTCTAAATTTGTCAAGGATTTAAAATACAGGTGCTGTGCTCTTAAAAGGTCAGGCTATCACCCTGTGTGCTATACCCAGCAGCTATGTTGATAAGGTAGAAGCAGAATCAAGGTGTTCTTACGAGACTGCATGCTTAAATGCATCATAGGCACCATATCCAGGTCTCTTGTATTTGTCATCGAAGACCCAGGCAGTCCTCTGGAACAGGCTTTCCAGCTGTTCATCCTTGGTGTATTCTAATACCTCAGCAACATGACGAAGAATGCTATACACCTAAGAACAAAATGAAGAGTGTAACAATTCAAAGATAAGAGAGTTATAAAAAAGGTATTTTACTATTTTAGTAGAAAGCGTACTTTGACTGCAACAATTTCTTTTTTTTCTTTTTGGAGAGGTTTTTGCTATAGGGCGGGTGCGCTCACCAGACAGACAGACAGAAAGCGAGAAATCACCCCCCAGGGGGGATGGCCACACCGCATTCCCTTCCCCTCCATTCTCCTCTCGGGATCTTGGGCACGCACACACACACGCCCGGCGTGAGTTTTAAGCCACCGGGTCCGGGACACGAACCGCGGTCAACCACATGGGAGTCCAGTGACATAGCCATCACGCTAACTGCTGCTCCCAGACTGCAACAATTTCTTAACAAAAGATCTCCATACGACAAGTTCTTTCTCCATAATAGGTAGAAATATACATAATTTAGGGTCCTAAGATTGGATCATGTCTTGACAATGAGACAAATGATGCCATTTGATTATTTCCTCACCCAGAAAAGGGAGAGAAAAGTATGCTCTTTAATAAATTAAGTATATACAAACACATATTATAAATGAAGGACTATTATACAAACATAAGCTGTTACTATTATTCCATATGACAGCATGGAACCAGGATTTAGATTTTAATATTTCTTCTGCTCTGTTATTTAAAAATTATCCCTCAATTTTACCCACCCGCAAAACTCTTTTTTAACCTCCTTAATAGAACAAAGGATCTAGAGACGAGAAAAAGTATAAACATTTTCATGTTAATTATACATGAAAATTGAGTAAGAAGGTACTAACACTGGCTCTTATATTTTATCATTTTAGTAAGATCTATTAACATTCATTTTAACAATATCCCAGGGAGACAAAAAATATGGAAGGTTCCCAGAGGTGGCTTTTCAAACTTGGTGGAACCCAAGGGTCTGCGTTTCTCATAAGCAGTCAGGTGATGCCAATGTGGTTGGTACACAGACTACGTTCTGAGTGATAGGTCCTATTAAAAAGGGATCACAGGGACCAGCAGATGGCGAAGTGGTTGTGTCGCTGAACTTCCATGTAGTCGACTACAGTTTGAGTCCTGGACCTGACGGCTTGAAACTCAGGCTGGGTGCATATGTGTGCATGTCTAGGAGAGAAGAATGAAGGAGAAGGGACTGCAGTATGGCCAATCCCCCTTCTCCAGGGAGTGATTTCTCGCTTTCTGTCTCTCGGGCGAGCGTACGTGTCCTAAAGAAAAATCTTTCATTCATAAGCATGGACCTGACGGCTTGAAACTCAGGCTGGGTGCATATGTGTGCATGTCTAGGAGAGAAGAATGAAGGAGAAGGGACTGCAGTATGGCCAATCCCCCTTCTCCAGGGAGTGATTTCTCGCTTTCTGTCTCTCGGGCGAGCGTACGTGTCCTAAAGAAAAATCTTTCATTCATAAGCAAACAAACAAATAAATAAATGGATCACAGGTCCAGCCTGGTGGCACTGTTGGTAGCAAACTGAACTTCAGTGCAGGAAGTCATGGCTGACCATGAGCTCAGATGCCTAGGTCTGCCTGAAACAAGCCAGGTGTGTGTATGCACGTCCAAGATCCTGACAAGCCGGAAGGCTAGAAAATGGTGATGGCAGCGTGATGAGACGCTCTTGAGGATGCTTCTCTCTTTCTCCTCTCTCGTGTACACACTTTCATGAATAAGAGAATTTAATAAGAGAATTTACTGGTAAGTGTTTTCAAATATAAAGCATACTCATTAATAATATAACATATCAGAGAAACAAAGGGAAAGATTAGGGTAATCTGAGGGCTTTTAAGACCTTTTTTCTCTCTAACATGGATTAAGCAAGATTACAAAATATTATCTTCATTCAAACATTCTCTGCATTTTATCTTGAGGACAGAAACACACATAGTAGAAGAGAAGAGATACTAGAGAAGAGCAAACAAAACAGACAATGGAGCCAGCAAGTGGAATGGTGGTTAATGTGAGGTCCCACATGGCCAACTGCTGGATTCAAGTTCTAGACCTGGCAGCTCGAAAAAACATGCTGGCACACATGTACAAATGCCTAAAATCCCAAGAGGAGAATGGAAAAAAGACTGCAGCATGGCCATCCCCCCGGGGGGTGCTTTCTGACTTTCCCTCTCTCTGAGTATACATATGTGCCCTGTGGCAAATTAACAAACAAAACCAAAAACCAACACCCCCCCCCCAAAAAAAAGCAAAACAATGGAAATTGTACCTTAAGAACTAAGGACCAAGGGAATGAAGGTTTTTTTTGTTGTTGTTGGAGTTTTTTGCTATAGGGCATGTGCACTCACCAGAAAGAGAGAGACAAAGAGAGAGACAAAGAGACAGAAAGTGAGTAATCACCCCCCCCAGGGGGATGGCCACAGCACAATCTCTTCTCCTCTTGGGATCCCGGGCACGCACGCACATGTGCCCAGCGTAAGTTTAAGCCAGTGGGTCTGGGACTCAAACTGCGGTTGACTGCATGGGAGTCCAGTGACACAGCCATTATGCCAACTGCTGGTCCCGGGAATGAAGTATAACAATTTAAACAGAACCTAGAGCAGAGAAATACAGACAGAAAAAAATGAGGAATATTCTTGCTTCACTAGTGTTTACTGTGGATGATAAGTGAGTAGGAAACGAGAGCAAAAATATTAATAAAAGGAAAAAGAAATAATCCTAACAAACGAGGAGGGGGGAAAAAAACAAAAACCAGCAATAGGGACTTAGATCTTCTGCCCAGACTTTACCCTCCTGCACTCCCCCCCCCCCCCACGCTGCGCCAGGACCCAGGACAATACAATCACCAGCCATCTATATCTGAGTTCTGAGTGGTTCTTTTCGTGCAGCATGCTAGCACGCCATGCAGTTTTAATTTTTTGTTTTAAAACAAAATTTTTTTTTGTCTTAAAAAAATTTTTTTTTCTCTTCTTTTGGGGGTTTTTCTCTTTTCATTTTATTTTTCTTTTTACCTTTCTCACTTTTCTGCACATCCTACACACACTGAGTTTCTAGACAGGTCTAGGTGCACCGTAACCAAATACCTGAATACTTTTAGGGTCAGATTAATCCTCAATTTCCACTGAACCTGCTGCACAAAGGGAGAAAAACACTGTACTGTTTAGAGATTGCAGGTCACTTCCTCCTCCATGCCTCTGAATGCTCAGATTTAACTAAAAAAACTAGGAAAAAACATATAATCCATCAGATGACCAGAAACCACCGCAGAGGCACAAATATCAGAAACCAAGAAAATATCTCTCCCCCAATGGAAAAGAATTAACTCCTCATCCTCCATAGACAATACAAAGGAACTCGTGGAAATGTCAGATAAAAATTTTTAAATATTCAAAGTGACAAAGCTAACAGAGATGCAAGAGAAAAGAGACAACAAACTCTAGAAACTCTAGAAACTCCAGGAAGAAAGAGAACGAGTTCCAGGAGGTGAGGAAGTTCTTGAACGATCTGAAAGAGGAAATACACATCATAAAAAAGAATCAAATGGAATGGTTAGAGATAAAGGCTGTAATACAGGAAATCAAAACCTCCCTTGAAAGTATTAAAAGCAGGTTAGATCATGCAGAACATTGAATCTCAGATGTAGAAGATAGAACCTCTGACCTAGCAAAAACTCTCCAAAAAGACTGAGAAAATAATCCCCAAAAATGAGAATAACATACGAGTAATACTAGATACCATTAAACGCCCAAACATCTGGATCATCAGTATCCCAGAAGGTGAAGAAACTAAGGGTGTTGATAATCTATTCCATGAAATCCTGGAAGAAAACTTTCCAAACTGAGAGAAGTACTCAAATAACACAAAGGACTCCACATAGAATCAACCCAGAAAGATTTTCTCGAAGGCATAACAGCCAGATTGACCAAAACCATAGACAGAGACAAGATACTAAGTTGTCAAGAGACAAACATCAAGCTACTTTCAAAGGATATCCCATCTGGCTAACGTTGGACCTCTCATTGGAAACAATGCAAGCAAGGAAAGAATGGGAAAATATATTCAAAGTGTTAAATGAAAAACAACTTCAACCAAGAATACTGTACCCGCCAAGATTATACTACATATGGGGGAAAAAAGACAAAAACACTCTCAGGTAAACAAAACCTGAAAGAATTTACCAACACCACACCAGATCTCCAAGAAGTGCTGAAGGGAGTGCTATACCAGGAAAACTAAAGGTGAACACACAGAAATAAGAGTTCAAAAAACAACCAAGAAAATGATCAGTCTAATGGTAGGAACAAGTCCGAAGTTAAATGTTAACTTCCAAAGTTTAAATGGAAAGATTACAGTAACACTGCAAATTCAGTAGAAGAGAAATTACATGAGACTGAACTGGAGAAATAGAAATTTTATGACTTGACTAAAACATTACTGATTTTCTTTTATGCTTTGTTTTCCAGATTTAAGGATTTTTGTCTCCTCTTGAACTGCTGCTAGTTTCATCTACCTACTATTTGAACTGAATTCTAACCTTTTTTTGGCTTTAAGTCTTAAGCAAATTTCTCTTAACATTTTTTGATTTTGATCTATTAAAACTAAAACTATTTTTCTTTAAATTAAAAAATGTATTAAAGGGCTGGCAGGTGGCGTGGTGATTAAGGGTGCTGGACTCCCACATGGGCAACCGTGGATTAAGTCCTGGACCTGGTGGCTTGCTTTCTCTTTCTCTCTCTCTTACTCTGTCCCTCTCTGGTAAAATAAATAAAGTTAAATAAAATAATTCTTTTTAAAAAATGCATTTAAAAAATACCTATTTAATGACTATAGTAAGTTATATAGTCCAAGCGAGGTGCTATTTTATGGTATGTTCACTTTACTTACTTTAGGTTCGCTTTACTTACTTTAGGTTTACGCCTAAAGTCAGACATGTGTTCATAGATATGTATGTATTCATCAGCTACACTTGTTATTGAATGTTTTTTCTTTTTTTATCTTTTTTTTTTTTTGAGAGATTTTCACTGTAGGGCGCGTGCGCTCGCCAGACAGACAGAGAGAGACATAGAGACAGAAAGCGAGAAATCACCCCCCAAGGGGGATGGTCACGCTGCGATCCCTTCTCCTCCATTCTCCTCTCGGGATCTTGGGCACGCACGCACACGTGCCCGGCGTGAGTTTTAAGCCACCGGGTCCGGGACACGAACCGCGGTCGACTACGTGGGAGTCCAGCGACATAGCCATTACGCTAACTGCTGGTTCCCTTATTGAATGTTTTTAGATTAATTAAGATCTTTAGTGAATCAATAAAGTATGGGGGCAAAAAAATAAAGGCAAGGAAAACAACTGGAGATACTGGAGAGACCGAAGACAGTGTGGGAGGAGGGTGGGAGATGGCAGAGGGTGAGAGACAGGGAATCGGGGTGGGGGGGGGGCAGAAACAAGAAGTGGAACATTATTCGATGATAACATGTATGGTAATGTCCTTAATTGAGCCAATACACAGAGTATTCTGGATGGAAAATCTCATTTTGTATACTGTATTGATGTACAGTGAATGAATGAATGTAAACAAACAAAACAAACTAGCAATAGGTCCCTGAGTTGTTGTCCTAGCGTCAGACATTCTACAAACTCTTGCCCATTCTTTTTTTTTAAGTTGTTTTTTTTTTTTCCATGCGCAAGAGACAGAAATAGCACCTTCAACAGGGTTTTGACACAACAATCTAATCCCAACTTCAACCAACTCTGCTTGCTCACAAGCACATGAGTGCCCAGCATACTCAGGGATGTCTCCAGATATGAACCCAGAGGATTCCCATGTTGGACTGCCTCACAAAGTGTCACATTTTACCGTTATATCACCATCTGGCCCCTCCAGACACTGCTCATTTTTAACATACAACAGCAGGTTGTCTGTTATCCTTATCCAAGAACAGCTTAAAATCAAGAACAAGGACTGATCTTATGGCCCAGTGGTTAAGGGAATTGGATCTCACATGGCTGATTTGGTTTAGGTCTCAGCCTTGGAAGCTTGAAAACAAGCCAGGTGTGTGTGTATGCCTGCCCCAAACCCTGGCAGGATGGAGAAATGAAGGGATTGCAGCATGACCATGCCCCACTGGTGGGTGCTTTTTCTGTCTCTGTGAGCATATATACGCTCTGTTAATTAAAAAAAAAAAGAAAAAAAAAAAAAAAACCCCGAGAACTGTTGTGACATCCTAATCAGAAACAAACTAAAGCAGCTGGAACAACTCATAGTAATTTAAAAAAAAGCTTCAAAACACTAGCTTCTAAGTACTGATTTGAGATTCTTAGGTCAGAAGCACTAAGAAGCAATACTTTAAGAACACAACTGCATTGTGAGATAAAAAACACCAAAGGGGCCAGCTGGTGGCATGGTGGTTAAGGTGGCTGGATCACATGGCCACCACACGGTTTGAGTTGTGAATCCGGCAGGTTGCAAAAGATGGTGGCTGTGTGTGCATGTGTGCCCCAAATCCTGACAAAATGGAGAAACAGAGATGGACGGTATTGTGGCTTGACCAGTCCCCATATTGGGGGTGAGGGAGATGTGCTTTCTTGCCTTCTCTCTCTGGAGAGCACATGTGCCATTTGGAGAAAAAAAAAAGAAAGAAAGAAAGAAAAAGAAGCCCTAGAGTTGTGGTCTTAAAAAATGATATTGCCAAATAACACATAATTGGAAATAAACATTATAAAAAATTGTAGATTTTTTTCATTTCCCCTCAGAGAAACAACACATGCTGCTTATTTAATAAGCACTAAGGATGAACCAATTTGACTCAAAATCAACTTACAGTTTTGGATTTTGTGAATTTGTCTTCACATTTTATTGCTTCCTCTGGAGAAACTCTTCTTTTTGACAAATCAATATATCCTGTATAAAAATATCGTAAAAAAAAAAATTATCTCCATCCAGGTGCCAGCATACTGTTGTGATCAGTTTTTACAACCAAATTATTTGACTGGCATACTCACAATTATTCTCCAATATAACCATTATCAACAAATATTGCATAAATAGTACAAGATGAGAATTTTTTTTTCAGAAATGCATAAACTGTCAAGTAATTTTATATATTCTTTATTATTGGGGTGAACTTCCAATTATCCAAATGAAAGCTAGTCAAATTCCTCTCCTTTTACTTCTACCCCTCCCTGTGCTTCTTCAGAACAAATACTCTGATCTTGATGTAATTTAAGGAAAGAGGCTATTCTCAACAGAAGTCACAAAAGAATAGAATAAATTAAAAAGAAGCCACAAGAGAATAACTACCATCTATAAGTGAGTACCATATCCAAATGACTATGGTAGGTACTTTACTAACGCATCTCAACGAACTCTCAGAACAATCTTGTATGGGAGATTATGGGTGCTCTTTGTCATTGCACCTCACCTTTTTGTAAATCAGCAGATACTGAAACCTAAGAGGTTAAGGAATTTGTCAAGCTCAAATGGCTAGAAAATGGCTGAACTCCACAAATATGTATCTGGTTAGGACTTCCAGTATAATGCCAGCAGAGGGGAGAGTGAATACTTTGCCTTGTTCCCATTACTGGTGGAAAGTATTGTGTATAATAGCATTTTCCTAGAGACCCTTTATCAGATTAAAAATTCCTTCTATTTCTATTGGGTCATCAGAAAGGTCATGAAGTATTTTTGCATAGAAAAACATCATGACTTTTCCAATGACCCAATAGTGTGCTTTTTATTATGAATGGAAGCTGAACTTAATTTTGTCAAATGCTTTTTAAAAATTTATGCATTCCTTCAGAGACAGAGAGAGAGAGAGAGGGGAGGTGAAAGGAAGAGGCATTCTCAACAGAGTCTTCACACCACAAATCACCCCCTAGCCTTGGCTGGCTGGTCGGGATCATGGGCATATCCATGCATGCCTGGCATGTTTAGGGAAGTCCTGGGACATGAATTCAGGATTTTTCTCAAGTGATTCCAGCTGCATTACCATTATGGCCTGCCACTTGGCCCCCTCTAAGCATTCTCTATCATGAAAAAAAAAAAGTATTTACATATAGTAAAATTCACTACTTTAAATGTACAGTTCTGTGAGTTTTAACAAAAGAACACAATCATGTAACCACTACCACACCAAGATCCATCACCTCCTATAAAAAAATGATGTGAGCATACTTTTATTATATATCGAGCAAGTAATCAATTCTGCAAGGGATATCAGTTGGTTGTCATCTAATTTAATTCTGACACTACTTGGAGACAGCATCAGATCACACAGGTTAAGGGCTGTCTCCAAGACTGCCCCCCTTACTGGATGCCAACCACGAGCCCCAGATTGTTTTCAACTGTACTCTGACTAGCCGGCTATAAACTGGGGTTCCCATGACTCCATCCCAGATTTAGATTAATTTGATAGAGTGGATTCTCAGAACTCATAGTGCGGATTCTCAGAACTCAGAGAAACAATTTACATCTACCAGTTTATTTTAAAGGGTATTACAAAGGTTATGGATGAAGAGATGTATAGGCACAGTATGTTGGAAACAGTGTGGAGATTCTGTACCCTCTGTGGGCACTCTCCAGGAACTTTTTCATGTTCAGTTATCCAGAAGCTCTGCAATCTGTCTTTCTGGGTTTTTATGGAGACTTCACTGTATAGCATGAAATTCTAACACACTGGGTGGGGAAACCCAGTAAGGCCTGTCTATTCAGATTCTTGGCCTCTCTGTGTGGAATTTGTTCCTTCCAGATATGGGGTGAGACCCTCTGGAATGAGGATCTTGTGATTTACTATTAGAAAGACAAGGGAAAATCAGAGTTTTTGTTTGTTTGTTTGTTGTTGTTGGTTGGTCGTTTTTTAAAAGAATTATGTAATAAACAAACTACCAGGTTCAGGATTCAAACCCCGGGTCAATCATGTGGGAGTCAAGCGCCTTAAGGACCATGACACCAGCAGGTCCCCGGAAACCAGAGTTTAAAAGACCACCCTGGGGCTAGTTCTTATGGCCTACTTTGGAAGAAAAAGGAACAGGTGAAAGGAGACCAACAGAAGGTAAATTGTCTTCCACCTTAATTTCTTTGCTGCTATTTCAAAGCTGCTTCAAGAACCAAGGACAGGAAACCAGCAGTTAGCGTAATGGCTATGTCGTTGGACTCTCACGTAGTCGACCGCGATTCGCGTCCCGGACCCTATGGCTTAAAACTCACGCCGGGCGCGTGTGCGTATGTGCCCAAGATCCCGAGAGGAGAATGGAGGAGAAGGGATTGCGGCGTGACCATCCCCCCTGGGGGGTGATTTCTCGCTTTATGCCTCTATGTCTCTCTCTTGTCTCTCTCTCTCTTTGTCTGGTGAGCGCACACGCCCTATAGCAAAAATCTCTCCAAAAAAAAAAGAAGAACCAAGGACAAAGGGTCTGAATACGTGTGAGCTCCTTCTCCCCTTCCCCCTCTAGCCCCCCTTCAACTGTGTTGTTAGGAGGGCATATGTGCTTGACTGGGAGACAGAGAGAGGAGAAAGTATCTCCCTCCATGGGCAATGGTCATGCCACAATCCCTCCTCCTTTATCTCTCCTTCAAGATTTTGGGCAACTGTGTTTCTCAATCTGCTGAGTCCTGGATTCAAACTGGGATCTGGCTGCCGCAACCACCAAGCCTTGGGGCAGGCCCCTTTTGAGCCAAGAATCATGGAGGAAAACCAAGAAATACCATATTATATGGTTTTAGATACAGGTTTTATGGTTAAATAGTTCTTTAAACATTTTGGCTTGTCTTTTTATTTTCTTAACAGTGTTTTTCAAAGAACATTACGTTTATAATTTTGATAAAGTCCAACTTATCAATTTTTCCTTTCACAGATTATGTGTTAAAATTTTTATTTATTTATTATTATTGTAGCAGCAGTAGTATTCAATTTGAACAGAGAGAGACAGAGACAGAGAGGGAGAGTGAGAAAGCAAGTCGCCAGGTCTGGAACTTTAACCACAGTCGGCCATGTGAGCCCAGTGTCATAACCACCATGCAACCTGCCAGCCTCTGGATTACGATTCTGATGTGGATCAAAGAAAACCTTGCCTAACCCATGATCACAAAGGTGTATTTCTATGTTTTCTTTGAGCAGTATTATAGTTTTAGATTTTTCTGTTTGGGTCATGAGTCATTTTAGTTTTTGTATAATGTGAGTTGTATAAATTGAGGTTTGTTTTTTTTTTTAAACATATGGACACACAACTGTCCCAGCAGTGTTCTTCAAGTCCCTCTGTATTACTGTCAGTTATCAATTCATCATAAGTAAGAATATATATAAGGTTTTTAGTGTTAAATAAAAGTGGCAATCCATACACTGTAGTTGGTCATGCTTTATTTACCCTTTTTACACTGCTTGATTCTATAAGCTTATATTTTACTGTGAATTTTTGCATCACTGCTCATGACAGATTTGGTCAATATTTTGTTTTAAAAAAACAATGCCTCTAGGTCAGTCAGTGGTGTGGCAGTTAAGGTGGCTGGATCCCACATAGCCAGCTGCTTGGTTCAAGTCCCAGACCTGGTGGCTTGAAAAACAGTGGCACATGTGTAGGCATGCCCAAAATCCTGAGAAAAGAACAGGGGAGAATACACTGTGGTGTGGCTATTCCCAATAAGGAGTGTTTTCTCACTGCTACCCACTTCTATCTCTCTGGTGAGCACACATGCCCTATAACAATCTAAAATAAGTAAATAAAAATAGTCTCTTATGGCCTTCCTAAAGATATTTGTGAAAGTTATCACCTTAAGTTTTTAAATTTCAAGTGTGAAATACTTACACCTTGAATATTTGATATAATTAATCAATAAAGCTACCTGGGCCTAGAGTTTTCTTGATAAAAACATTTTTAATGGCCAGCAGATGATGGTGAAGGTGGCTGGAACCTACATGGCCAACTATGTGGTTCAAGTCCTAGCCCTAGCAGTTGTAAAAAGTTGCTGGGCATGTGTATGTGTACCCAAAATTTGAGAGGAGAATGGACTGAGGTGTGTCCATCCTCCCAAAGGGTGATTTCTCACTTTCCCTCTTTTTCTCTCCAGCAAGTACATATGCTCTTATAGTAAAAACTAAAAAGTTTTAAATAATAAACTCAATTTCTCTAACAGATATAGGACTATTCAAATTTACCGTTTTATCTTGTGTCAGTATTGGTTACACTGAATTTCTCAAGAAATATGCCCATTTTATCTAATTTATTGAAATTACTGGCATAATGTTATGCATAAAGTTGATAACAGCATTCCCTTACTAGTCTTTTAATGTTTGTAGCATCCGTAGTGATAGCCCTTCTCATCACTGAGCTTGGCAATTTGTGTTCTCTCCTTTTTTATTCATCAATCTAGCTAGGGGTTTATCAATTTTGTTCTTTTAAGAAACCAACTTTTAACTTACTGGATTTTCCTACCATTTTCCTAAATTTCTATTTCACTTATTCTATTTTTATTACTTTTCCCCTTACTTTAGGTTTACCTTTTTTCTTTCTTGCTTTTTTTTTTTTTTAAAGAGAGATTTTTGCTACAGGGAGTGTGCACTTGCTGGAGAAACAGAGATAGAAAGTGAAAAACCATCCTCTGGGGGGATGGCCATGCCACAATCTTTTCTCCTCCATTTTGCCATCAGGTGATTTTGACACTGAATATCATAATGTATGTGGTACTAACATGTTACATACTTATAAAACATGAGAATAAATTATGTGTGAGAGAAAGCGATGTGATCAAGAAACAGATGATGTATGAGGTGGCTGCCAGTTCAACATGACATACTGTTTTATAGTAAATCTTTTCACACAAAAGTATAGGTGGCCAGCAGGTAATGTAGTGGTTAAGGCACTGGACTCCCACATAGTTGACCATGGTTTGAGCCTTGGACCCAGTGGCTCAAAAATCATTTTAGGTGCATGTGTGTGCATACCCCAAATCCAGAAAGTATGGAGAAAAATGGATTGTGGCATGGCCAGTCCACATGGGGGGTGATTTCTCACTTCCCCTCTGTCTCTGTCTCTCTCCCTTGGGTGGACACACATGCCCTATAGCAAAAAATCTTAAATAAGAGTACATTTGAATATAACAATAAAAAGTATAGTAAATATGTAAACCAATAACTGAGTCTTTTATTATCATTATCAACTATTATGTTCCATACATTAACTATACATGCTATACTTTTTTTCTCCTTAGGTTTTTGCCATATGGCTTATGACTTGACACAGAGACATAGAGAGAGACAGAGAGGGAAAGTGAGAAATCACCCTCTGGGAGAATGACCACACTGCAATTCCTTTTCCTCCTCCATTCTCCTCTTTGTGGGAAATTCAGTGTTTAACCATGATACCACCCACTGGTCCATGCTATACTTTAATATAACAAACAATCTAGTAGGATTTTTTATAACAGCATCACCACAAACATATAATGTACTACACCAGAACATCATTAGGCAATAGGCAATTTTCAGTTTTATCATAATTTTATGGAGCCAGTATTGTATATTCATGCGATCTGTCAGTGATATAGACACTGTTATGTGGTGCATAGTTATTTGGAAAGCTTGTTCAATTTTGGGAATACCTGACCTCTGAGGTATGATACTGATTTCAAACTTAAGTTTCAATATGATCAGAGAATATACTCTATGTTTTCAAACTTTTTAAAGTTATTCAAATTGTATTATGGCTCAACTCATTTTTTATCTTGGTAAATGTGAGGCACACTTGAAAAAAAAATACAAAATTCTACTTTTTCTGGGTGTAGTGTCTTAAGTATCAATCAGGTTGAAATCTACTGATTTTTTTGGTCTGTTTCCATCATATGTTCAGAACTTGCTCAAACATCCATCTATGATTATAAATTTGTCTACTTCTCTCTTTAATTCTTCATTTTTTTCTTTATATTTTTGATGTTCTATTATCAGTCATTTACACATTGATGACTGTTCTGTCTTTTGAACAATTTGACCATTTATCATCACAAAATGTTTCTATTTAGCTCCAGTTATACTTTTTGGTCTTTAAGTCTGTTGTATCTGATATTAACACATCCATTCCAGTCTCCTTATGGTATTGTTTGCATAGTGTATCTTTTCCCATCCACTAGTTTTCAGCCATGTCTCTGGCAGAAAGCATTATTGTTGGGTCTTGTTTAATCCACTCTAACAATCTCTGCCTTTAAATCAGAGTATTTACTTGATTTACATTTAGTGTATTAAAAAAAAAAAACAAACAACAATTTGCCAGAGGGCACATGCACTTGCCAGAGAGAAACATAGAAAGAGGAAGAGGGAGAAAGTACTCCCTAATGGGGCATGGTCACCCCATCACTTTCTCGCCATTTCTGTTTTGGGGCATGTGTACACATGCATCTGGTGTGTTTTTCAAGATGATGGGGCCAGGATTCAAACTGCCTGGTCAATTTTATGGGATCTGGCTCCTTTAACCACTAGGACACAGGGCTGGCCCTAGTGTAATTACAGATATAACCAGGTTCGTCTTTATATTTTAAGTATTGTCTTCCCTTGGTACTTGCAGAGGACTGTACAGATCCCCAAATCCTCAGATGTTCAAGTGGCTTATATAAAATGGTGTAGTATTTGCATAAAACCTACATGTATTTTCCTAGACACTTTAAATAATCTCTACAATATTTCTAATACCTGATAGAATGTAAATGCTATGTCAAAAGTTATTACTATATTGTTTAGGAGAAAAAAAATGATGAAAAAAAAAAATCAACTGTACATATTCAATACAAATGGCCTAACTGTAGTAGTGTAACATTTTATGAGTTGGTTGAACTCATAGATACAAAAGAGCTGAATATTTGGTTTTTATTTGTTCATTCATTCTGGTTTTTGTTCCTCCATTCTGTCCTCTTTTAGGTTACCCTAATATCTCTTCTACAATTCCATTTGATTTACCTTTGGCATCTTGACTTTTTGCATTTATTTTAATTGCTAGAGGATGCGTGCATTGACACAATGACACACACACACACACACAGAAGTGGGGGGAGGGGAGGGGGAGGAAGAGAGGGAGAGGGAGAGGGGAGAAGAGGGGAAGAGGGGCCCAGAGAGAGAGAGAGAGAAAGCATCCCTCAATGGGATGCAGTCATGCTGCAATCCTTTTCACTCTATTCCTTCTTCCTGTCAGGATTTTGGGCATGCATGCACATGCATCCAGCATGTTTTTTAAGCTGCTGGGATTAGGATTCAAACCACAGTTGAGCATGTGGGGTCTGGCTTCCTTCACCACTGAGATATGGAGATGGCCCTCTTCTTGTATTTTTTTTTTCTAGAAATTACCATATATATTCTTATATAGTACATATATATAATATTGATTCTTACACCTTAGTTTAGTTAGAGTTAATACTGTTCCATTGCATTTAACTTAGCTTTACATCAATAAAAAGGCATCCAAAATATTCAATCCTATCAATGTAGATGAATAAACTAATACTCTGGTTTACTTATCTGACTCTTCTGTGTTTAGTTATAATGAACCAATTATCAAGATCCTGAAAAATACAGGTAATAAAAATTCAAGTTCTTATTTTTTTAGAGACAATATCTTGCTATGTTGATCAGGCTGGACTTGAACTTCTCACCCTTCTGTCTCAGACTCCCAGGTAGCTAAAATTACAGGCATGGGCTAGCCTACCTAGGTTAAAATTCAAGTTATCCAACTCACAGAAAATAAGTCTCAGATGATTAATTAAAGTACTAACGTAAGAGGTCTTGCTTAGATGTCTAATTGGCATGTAATAGAACTTTGTATTTAAGTGTTTTAAGTATAAAAATTCTTTTTTGGGCAGCCAGCAGGTGGCATGGTGGTTAAGGGTGCTGGACTCCCACATGGCCGACTGTGGTTCAAGTCTCATATCTGGCGGCTTGCTTTCTCACTTTTTCCTCTCTCTCTCTGTCCTTCTCTGGTCAAATTAAATAAATGAATGAATAAAGTTAAGTAAAATAATTCTAAAAATAATTCCTTTTTTTTTTTAAACTACAGTATACAATTAATAAAAAAAATTTTAAAACAAACCATTTTAAATCAGAAATTCATGTTTCTGGGAGACCAGCAGTGAGCGTAATGGCTATGTCGCTGGACTCCCACATAGTTAACTGCGGTTCGAGTCCTGGACCCGGTGGCTTAAAACTCACACCGGGCACGTGTGCGTGCATGCTGCAGACCCCAAGAGGAGAATGGAGGAGAAGGGACTGCAGTGTGGCCACCCCCCTGGGGGGTGATTTCTCACTCTCTGTCTCTGTGTGTATGGCAAGCGCTCGAGCCCTATAGCAAAAAAAAAAAAAAAAAAAAAAGAGAAAGAAAGAAACACATGTTTCTGATTTTTTTTTTTTTGACTTACCTTTTTCTTTGTCCACTCTAATAACAACCACACATTCATTCCTTCCAATTCGGATGAGTTTGTTTATAGAACGGATACGTCTTCTGGACAATTCACTAAGAAGAATCATGCCTTCGATATTATTGTATTCCAGCAAGCTGACATAAGCCCCCATTTCAGCAATGGATCTTACATTCACCATGACTACATCTTCCACCTCAGGAAATTTATGTTGATAAAATCTACAACTTAGACCCGGCATTCTGCAATTTAAAGAAAGAAACAATTTAGTGTCCAATGAAGGTCAAAATAAAGAATTGTTGACAATTTCCCTATCTTGCCACCAGGGGGGAAAAAGATGGAAGAAGCATAATTATTAGTCTTATCTCTTTAAACTTCTTAAATGGTACCAGAAAACAGACAGATGTCCAGGGACTAAGTTTGAATTTTTATTCTGCGCCACATTTTTGTAAAGCTTCAGTGATTCTCAGTTTTATAGGAATCATAAAAAATAATGACCATCTATAAAGTATTCTGAGACCTAAGGATTAAAGGAATACCTTAAGAGTAAAATACTATTTTAATACCAAATGATTGGAAGCATCATCACTATTATAAACCTATCAGCAAAACTAAAGTTTCTCTTTCTCCAGGTCAACTAAAATTGTATATGCCACCTCCCCCTTACCTAAGAATGAATCTCCTATATAAACTTAATCAATATACCAAATATACCCTATATTATAACCAAAATCAAGAGTCAAGATGACAAAATAAAGAATTCATTAATCAAAAAATTAAAAAAAATCTACAATGTATTCTTTTCTCATAATCTTTTTCCCTTAAAAAAACCTCCATAAATTCACAATTATAATTTCTAGCTTTTATTATTCTCAATTTTTTTTGTTGAATATGTATACCTAATCTTAAAAATAGCCTTACTCTGAAGTTCAAGTTTCTCTTAACCTCCAAACATTGAAACATATTTATTAAAATTAATCCCTCTGATCCACCCAACCTACTTTCATCACCACCCCTTTTATGATCCAGATGTCTGAAATCATACCATGGGTAGAAGAATATTTTTAAAAAGCAGCTCTTAAACTAATTATGGCAGATGATTTTCATGTTTTCCTGCTACTGTTATCAGAGCTCAGAAGATAAAACTTCTAGGCCTAAGAAAAATAAATGAAAATTTATTTAATAACTTATTTTGGGGAACCAGCAGATGGTATACCAGTTATGCCGCTGGACTCCCTTGTATTCAACCACAGTTTGAGTTCCAGACTAGAGGCTTAAAACTCATGCTGGGTGTATGTGCATGTGTGCCCAAGATCCTGGGAGGAGAAGGGACTGTGGTGTGGCCATCCTCCCTTGGGGGGGGGCAGGGCAGTGATTTTCGCTGTCTGTCTCTGTTTCTCCAGCAAGCACATGTGACCTATAGCAAAAATCTCTCTTAAAGAAAAAGGGCAAAAACAAACACACCTTATTTTTTCTTGCTAATTAGGAAATAAAGCTGCTGTTACTTGACCTTAGAACCAGGCTATCTATGAATACATCCAGCTCATGAAACACTGGAATTCTGTACTACTGCAGCATGAGATTTGCTACTTGGCACCCACATCTATCTTCCCAGTGGCTTCCTACCAATTTAGACATCTTCCTACCACCTAGAGAATTCTGTGTGATCTGGGCTTTGCTATCTCCTTGAGTTACCACTTTATCACCAGTTCTCCCCATTTCCTAGATTAAAAACTGAAGCACAGGTAAACACCTTGTTCTTTCATAAGCTGCTAACAAGCAGTAAGAGTAAGTATTATGAACATTTAATTTAGATCCAGAGTCTGTGCTATAGATCAGGGTGTATTTTCTCTCACTCTTATTGATAAATGTATTACAACTATGAACAACTTACTTACATAAAAAGCAACATTAATATACATGTTCAGTGCTGGACCATACACCATATATGAGTACAAACTATTAGTAAGCTATCCCGTTTAACAACAAAAAGCAGCACATTACTAACAATGGCAGAGATGTGTTTCTATTGTAGCTTGTCAAAATAGGGATTTAACAAATAAAAGGGAAGAAGACAGTCAATGGCCAGAATTATCCATCAAGAAACAGCTGAGCTGGCTGTTTTGTTTTTAAACAGGACTTTTTTTTGGGGGGGGGGGGGGATACATAACTGTCATCAAATATTGTATGTAAAGCACTCAAATTTGAGAGCTATATTAACTTTTCAAACTGAGTATCACATAATATTATAGAAACATGTGGAAGAGAATTACGAGATTTAATAGGTACTAACTACATTTACTCAGTTTCTCCAAGTAGTAAAGGTGATGACTTTGAGGAAGCAAAGCTTAATTTGATGATGAAAGAACACAGGCACTAGTGTAAACAAATACAGACACACATACACTACTGATATTTCTTTAGGAGGCACAACTCTTTTGGAATACTTCTGATGATATGTTATTCATAGTAAAAATAGACAGTAGCCAGTAAGTATAAAAACAATCCATATCAGAAAGGACCTGCATATTGGCTGACAGATTTAAAAAATATTACCTTAAGAAATGCTAATAACTATTTTTAAAAATAGGTATTTCACTCACTTTTTTTTTTTTTTTAAATGAGTCAGGAAAACAGAAACTACTTTAGGTATTCAGTCCTCAATTTTTTTTTCCCCCAAAGCACTTTGACTTATTTGGCCCTTGACCACCAGTATAAAATCAGGCAAGCAGCACACTCAGCTTTGGGAACAACATCAGACTTTGGTCCAAGTCCTCGCTCTCCTACTTATTAGTTGTGGGTGCCTGGTAAAGACACCCCCCTTTGAATTCTGGTTTCTAACCCCCTCACAGTTTGTTAAAGTTATCAAATTAAATAAAATATACGTAAAAACATTTTGCAAAGTTGTCACGTCATACATACCTAAGAAGTTAAAAGGCAAAGGATGTTTTATTTTCACTTTGTAATATGTTAATTTTTTTTTTTTTTTTGCAGTTATCTACTATGTACTATTGATACAAACTAGTAAGCAAATAATTACAATATGAAGGGATGTTGGTCTTTAGCATTGAGTTCCACATTCATGGATTCAACCAACTTTAAAAAAATACTAAAAAATTTTTTTTAAATAATAAAAATACAATTTAAAAAAACCAGTAATAACAACTATAACATATAACATTTAGGTATTGTAGTATTAGGTATTATAAGTAATCTGAGGATTATTTAATGTAGGTGGGAGGATGTGTGTAAGTTATATGCAAATACTAAGCCACTTTTAACCTATATGACAGAGAAAAAAGAGAAGGTGGAGAGGGAAGGGAGAGGGACAGAGAGAGAAGTATTTCTGAGAGGGTCTAGCCCTAATCCTCCCACCCCAGACTCCCAATTAGCAAGGTTTATAGGCGTATGCAGCCCTGCATGACGTGTTCAGCATGGCCCAGAACCAAACTTAGGCCTCCCATGAAGATTTCAGCCTCCCCAAAGTGGTAGCACTACCTGTGCACCTCTTAGGCTGGGCAAATATTAAACCATTTTATGTAAGAACTTGAACATCCGAGGATTTTGGTATCCACGGGGGATCTGGCAATCAGTGGATCACTACACTATGAGAAGAGCAGGAAAGTAATTAACTAACAGAGAGCCACGAACAGAAATATTAAATGATTTCCTGAAGGACAAATGATTCTAAGTGCCAGAACAGGAGCTAAACCCAAGTCTCCTGACATTACTATCACCCAGACAAATGGCAAGAAGGATTTCTTAAACCATCCCAAAAATGGATAAAGGAAGCCCATATTCCTTTTCAAATTATGTGATTGTGATCATTTTAATTAAAGCAGTAATGCTCTCTGGAATGTTAATTCTTAGTACAGCACTGCTAAACAAATAAAACTTTTAAACTATTTCACTGCGTTGAGACAGGAAATATCATCAAATCTCTGCAAACATTACTGTGCACCAGACACTTTGGCATCAGAAGAACTAAGAATGGGATGCAAAGTTCTGTAGTAGTAACTCCTGAACTGTTGAAAGACACATAGTTAGAAGTTTTTTGAGTAGCAACTAAATTGGGAGAAAAATCAAGGCTACTCTGCTACTGCTTTTTTTTTTTTAACTTAAAATTAGAGCAGCTTAAATTTTCGGCATAATTAAGGGGACTACAGGATGAACAAGTATTCAGTCCTTAATATTTCATCGTAGGCTTTAGTTATGCTTAATTATAAGACCATAGTTTTAGTCTCATCGCTGCCAAAATATGGCAAACCGATACTGACAGTAATAAACTACTCAGCAGTATTTAGTTTCAATTTAAAGAGTGACTCGCTCTGCACAACTAGAGTGATAAGGTAATTTGGGCAATTTTCGAAAATCAATGATCAGATGAATAATCTATTCTTGGACCTAGCTCTTTCCAATACGGTGGCCCATTCCATTGGTTCTTTAAAGAATTCAGTCTGATTTCCAGTAAAAATCGGGGGAAATTTTTAGTAGTTTTGCTGGGGCGGAAGAAAAAAAAGGTGGAATTCTCAGGCCCGGTAAAAGCAGAATGCTCAGACTTCTGGGACGGAGGTGGGTGTCAGATCGTTCTCCCGGGCGCCCACCTCCAGGCACCCTCACTTTAAGCATACGGAAAAGACTATAACTACTTGGCCCACTTCAAGAGATTCCTCCCCTCCTACAACCACACCTCTGGAACACGGGAAGGCCGACACAGATCCGGCGAGGAGACCCATGACAGAGCGGTGGTGGCAGAGCTGTCCAGATACTTCCCGCGCGGGGACGGGAAGGGAGGGGTGTTAGCCCGAGGCCTACCGTCTCTCGACCACCCCATGTCACTGTACTCAATCCAAAGTGAGTTCCTGGAGAAACTGAGCAGCGAGAGTAGTCACCTGAGGTATGTGTGTGAGTCCCGCACTTGAGAGCTGCGCCTTGCTCTTTAACCGGAGACCTGACTTGATACACCCGCACCAGCCGTCCGCCTCAGCGTGCGCTTCGCTCAGCCCGTCTGCGCATGCGAAACCACCTCGCCTCGCGCATGCGCCCACAGAATAGAGGCCTCTCTTCATCACTAATCATAGAGTCCGGGTCCTCCGAGAACTGGGAGGACTACGGATCACAGGAAGACTCGATAGCTACGTTTTCTAGCTACCTTTAGTTTTTGCTAAGTAACCCTCAAGGTGCGGGGAAGAAGTAGGACTCTGATTCCTTGTTCCTGAAGAATTAATCCTCTCTCAAAGTTTTAATCAACCATAAGATGGCGCTGTGACCACGGACGAAAAGTGGAGGAAGAGAAGGAGTGTAACCTAGTCCTTCGCCCGGCGCGTGCAGTGCCTTGCGCAGCCGCCGGGAGATAGAGGTGGAGAGGCTGGGAGGCAAACCGGAATCGAGAGGCGTTTCCGCGGTGCGCGCGCCCCAACATCCGGGCCTCGTCGTCGCCTTATACTTCCGCTCCCTCTCTGTGCTAAAAGGAAGCGGAAGTGAGACTACGCCTCCCTGCTGCCTCTTAGCAACGCCCGGGGTCAAGTGACACAACCAGCTGACTCCAGCAGTGGCTGGACTGTGGCGGCCGGTACTGGTGCTGTTTAGAACCACCATCACCGAGCGGGAGACCGGAGTCGAACAGTCACCGTCAGAATGTCGGGGAAAGACCGAATTGAAATCTTCCCCTCGCGAATGTAAGTAAGAGAACGGGACGAGTGGCATCCATAGGTTCGGTACATCCATAGGTTCGGGAACGCCAGCCCGGAGCGCGGTCCCTCCTTACCCTGAACCACCAGCGAGTTCCCTGTTTCCGGGGCCAATCCCGAGCTTTCCCCAGCCTATCCCGTTGAGTCGAAGGTGAGGCCTCCTAGACTTGAACAGAGCGATCCCTGCTCATAGGAAGGGCACCTGGCCTGCCAGCTTCTGTAGGGGTCCGCCGTCTTTGTGCTTTAAGTGGAGTCATTCATTTTCTAACTGAGCACGGGATTTATGTAAGTGAACACTCGCCATCACCGTCGTCACAGAGGCCCCACTTTAGTGGAGAGACGGAAAAGCCAAGAAGGTTTGATAAATCCTTTGAGAAGGAAAACTTACTGCGATGGAAAGCATATGGAAGAGGTCCCTGTGCCCCAATAGGGACTGGATCGAACCGTCCTAGCATAGACGTCGCATTCAGTGTTGGATCCCCTTACTTTGCAAGATCCCGTCTAGTGGCACCTGCTTGTGGGAAGATAGCCCTGCGTTTTTACTCTAGAGCTTGTTCAGACCTCCACTGATAGCCCTCACCACATTTGTGTGCATACCTTTCTCTCCCACGGGACTGTGAGGTCTCTTCAAAATGAATGTGTCTTGACTGTTAATCCAAAAATGTTCATTGACTGAACTCAGGCCTAGGAATCTGCAGTTGTGGGATTCCTTTCTCATTTTGGCCTTAATTCTTTGTCAGGAGAAATGCGATTGCATTCTCAAAGGTGCCTAACTTGTTAAGAGTAAGGATTGCACTTATTCACTCCTTCTCTTTCTTTCTTTTTTTTTTTTCCCAGTGAGGAAGCAGAAAATCAGTTTTGACTCTGCCATCTCTGATCTTTGTCACTGTGGTCTTCTCTCTTTGGTGGTGCTCTGTTGCTTCCCTTGTCCTGTCCCTTTTCTCAGAGAATTCCTATGTTTCAAATAGAACAGTTATATTCAAACTCCAAACCCAGATTTCTACCTCTGCCAGGGTGACTACAGCTCTTAACAAAATAAAGGTGTTTTTATTTATTTATTTTTACCTTCACCTACTGATTTTCTTTTAAATTTTATTTTTATTTCATTTTCATGAGATGGAGTATGTGAATAAGACAGGCACCTTTAATGGGGTCTGGTCATGCTTCCTCCCAGCTAGGCAGGGTGTTGCTGCACATGTACTCAGTGGGCACTTGGGATCAAACCCACAGTAGCCATGTGGTTTCCAGCACTGTAGATCAGTATACTACTGCCTGTACTCTTGAGACAGAGCCCACCTACGGACTGAAAACTGCTTGTACTAGGGTAGGAGATACTAGGGTATCTACTAGGGTAGATAAGGACGATGACTACCATCCACACATCTGCACAGAGACAAAGCCAGACTGTGGCATAAGTCTCTGTCCCTAGGATGACCCCAGGTCCCATTAAAATACCTGCCTGAGGAAGCTCATAGCTGCCAGAAGACTTTACGAAAACCTAATTGATAAGAGCATGTACTAAAAAGGGCTTGCGATGATAATATTGGTATCTCCCAGAACTGAGAACTGTCTCTCTCTCTCTCTCTCTGTCTGTTTCTCTTGGACTTGAGTGTCATTCTTTTGAAATGTAATCAGCAGGTAGGGTAGGGTCTCTGTCTCCCAGTCTCTGTGGGAGAATGGAATCATTTAAACTGACCCAAATCCTTTGTAATTTTTCATTTCTCTGACTCTACTTGAGGCTTGCTCCCCTCCACTCCTTCATTCTCTTCAAAACACACAATCACCTATAGAGCGGAAATTTGCTCTTTCCCCTACTGTCAGTGTTTGAGGAATAAAACATTGTCATTGCTTTAACTAATGCCTGATTGTGTTTATCTTTGACAGAAATTAGAATGTTAATCTTTTTGTTTTTACTTGGAGACTAACAGGCTAAAATAATTTTTGACAAGAAAAAGTGATGGGTTTGTGAAGTTGAAAACTGCTATTTGAGAGCACCCAGCTTACTAATCAAGAGAAAAATCAGGTGCAGGAAGTAACTGCTTCTCCAAGTATTTTTCCCAAGGCCTGACAGCAGGTTCTTTGTCATGTAGTCAGATGTCTTTGATTCAGCTGGAAACAAGGTCATAATCCTAGCTGCTTTATAGTAGGGCTGAGCAGCTCTGAAACATGTAAAAGAAGTTTTTAATGACCTAGGCTAGAATGACCTACACTAGTAACTTCTGTTTCACAAACACTTCTACTTTACAGTATTATCCTGTGGAATGTTTTCATCCACTTGTGCACCAGAGAAAGCAAAAGAAATTTAGAGTGGAAGCAAAAGAGGCATGAATGATTTGGAATGAACAGAAATCTTTCAAATCCAGGTTTTACTACACACTAGCTCTATGTTCTTGGGCAGGTCTCAATAATTAAATTGTTTTCATTTCACAGAGGTACCATCACCTCAAAGGAAATTAAAATTAGCTTGGTAAATTCAGCATTCATCAATGAATTCACCTTAGTACTATAAACTTGCTGGAATTTGCACTGCTAGGATTTGACTTAAATTTGATCCAACTCTTTGTGCCCAAACTCCAGTATTTAGTCAACATTACAGTATGCTAAATGTAGACATTGGGTGGATAGCTCCCGCTCAGGCTGGACACCAAAGCAGCTTCATTTGAGTAGACCTCTGGTGAGGCCCATCAGTGCAGTCAGCCACTGATAGGCCAGCTTTTCCGAGAGAGAATTGTTCATTGCTGCTACTATCTTTTTTTTTTTTTTTTTAAGAGGTTTTTGCTATAGGGCACGTGTGCTCACCAGACAGAGAGAAACAGCGAGACAGAAAGCGAGAAATCACCCCCCCGGGTGATGGCTACACCGCAATCCCTTCTCCTCCATTCTCCTCTCGGGATCTTGGACATATGTGCACACATGCCCGGCGTGAGTTTAAGCCCCCGGGTCCAGGACTCGAAACCCGGTCGACTACATGGGAGTCCAGCGACATAGCCATTACGCTTAACTGCTGGTACTGCTACTATCATTTTTAAGGGGTGGGGCAGCATAGCACATGGTTGGGGTATAGAGGACCGAAATTTGGGCCAAGATTTGAGTCTTGGGCAATTCATGGAGTCAGAAATATGGCCCTGCCTTTTTTTCACTGAGTAACTGTAGGAAAGTTTTTTTTACTTTCCTGAGCCTCATTTTCGTAATTGTTAAGTTAATGTCTAAAGATTCTTCCAGCCATAGATTGTCTTCAGTAACCTTAACCCTATGGTAAAAGATTTCAGTATAATCTAAGAATTTGGACAAAAGTCCGTAGTACACGTTACTGGGCTGTCGGGAAAGTCCTCACACATTTTTGTATAGAAAAACACATCATGACTTTCTCAACACCCTAATACTTTTGCAGTTGATTTTAACACCAGGTCATGTGAAATTGTATCTCCTTATACAAATCACTGTATCTAAATTGTACATTCTGTTGCTGAATCTTATTAACCATTTTTTTATTATTAAATTTTACTTGGCATATGGCAGCAAAACCAGAAATGTCAATTTCTGCATTGTTTGATTGACTTGGTATTGGAGCTACTGATAGAGAAAAAAATTATGGTGAGAAGACTTCAGTATAAATTTAGCTTGTAATTGCTTATAACTTTGCAGGAGTATTATATCATTTGTTACCTGGGGTCATTTACAAATTAATAAAATGGTTGGTATTAGGGTCTTAGATTGATGATATCAAAACACTTAAAAGTGTTTAACAGAAAATATAATAAATGGTTTTGGTATTAAAATGCAAAAAGTACAAAATAATATAGTATGGGTTGAATATCCCTTATCTGAAATGCTTGGGACCAGAAGTATTTCAGATTTGGAGTATTTGCTTATACATAATTAGATCTTAAGGATGGGACCCAAGTCTAAACACACAATTCATTTATGCTACACACACACACACACACACACATACATACATACATACATACATACATACATACATATATATCTTATACACATAGCCTGAAGATAATCTTATATTTTCTGTTGGAGTTTTTTGACCATAGTCTATCACATGAGGTTAGATGTAGACTTTCCACTTGTAGTGTCATGTCAGTGCTTTAAAAAATTTGAATTTGGGGACCAGCAGTTAGTGTAATGGCTGTGTCTCTGAATTCCCATGTAGTTGACTGCGGTTCGAGTCCCGGACCTGGTGGCTTAAACTCACGCCAGGTGTGTGTACGTGTTTGCCCAAGATCCCGAGAGGAGAATGGAGGAGAAGGGATTACAGTGTGGCCATCCCCCCTGGGGGTGATGTCTTGCTTTCTGTCTCTCTGTCTTTCTGGCAGGCCCATGTGCCCTATAGTAAAAACCTCTCCAAAAAAATTTTTTTTTTAATTTGAAGCATTTCAGATTCTGAATTAAACAATTTTTTTTAATTGCCAGAGAGTGCATATGCTTGCCAGAGGGAGAGGAAAGCACTCCCTGGTGAGATATGATCATGTCACAATCTCTTTTCTTCCATCTCTCCATCTGTTCAAGATTTGGGGCATGCATACATTCGTGCCTGGTGTGTTTCCCCCATCCCTGGCTGATATTGGAACTGCTCGGCCAGCCATATGTGATATGGTTCCATTAACCACCAGGCCACAGGGCCAGTCCAGGATTTCTAGATTAGAGATTCTTATAGTACAATGTAAACCCATATTTTTCACCCTATTACTCAAAGGAAGCTTGCTGCTTCCTCTGAATACTCTTTAGAACAATTCTCTGCCTCTATATAAACAAATTTATATTTATCCTTACTTTGAGATATAAAGTGTATAAGAGAATACAATGTAGAGAGAATATATAGATCTGTCTTCCTTTTTTCTCATGGCTGCATATCATTCCATGGTATTATGAGCCATGATTTATTTAACATTTAGCTCATTTTGATCCTTTGCTGTTACAGATAAAGGCTAGAGTACTCATCCTTAACCTTGTGCAAGTTTTTGTACACATGGGGATAAAGATGTAAGATAACTACTTCTCAAAGTGGAATTGCAGGTCTGAAGGTCATTGCATTCAAATTTTGAGATACGTTCGTAGATAGTTTTTTTTATGCTTAACAAAATTTTAATGAAAACAAACATATATATTGCTTTGACTTACAAATCATATATGTATTTAAACTGCTGGAATCATAAAATAGAGTTCCTTATAATTTTTTATAATTTAATAAATATTTATTATAGAATTGTTTCTGTTTTAAAAACTTTCTCATTTATGGAACACCGATGGTAGAAATCTATAGTGTTGGAAAAGTTATACCTGTCAGCTACAAATGCTGTATTTTCTGTCTACAGCAAAGAATAAATGACATTTTAATACTTAAGGTCAGTAATATTTTAATATTTTTGTGTTTTACACCTTGGGGAGAAATGCCTTTAACTCTGTTTATTTATAGGGCACAGACCATTATGAAGGCTCGATTAAAAGGAGCACAGACAGGTCGAAACCTCCTAAAGAAAAAATCTGATGCCTTAACTCTTCGATTTCGACAGATCCTAAAGAAGATAATAGAGGTAAAATGAACTTTACTTACTACGGTATTTGTTAGAAAGGAAAATCCAACGTGGCCCTTGGCATTTTGATTTTTTTTCTAAGTTTTTCAATGAATTTTTTGCTTTCAAAAATAAAAATACTATTGTAACAGTTTCAGATAGTTTACTTAACACAATTCAAACTCCTTACTCTGTCTTCAAAGCCCTATTTGATTGTCTTGCCCCTGCCTGTCCCGTTACCTCTTTTGGTGCATTTTCCTGATGTCCTCCTTAAGGGCCTTTCTGTGAGCTGGTTCTTCTGCCTGAAATGGTCTTTTTTTTTTTTTTTTTTTGAGAGAGATTTTCACTGTAGGGCGCGTGCGCTCGCCAGAGAGACAGAGAGAGACATAGAGACAGCAAGCGAGAAATCACCCCCCAGGGGGGATGGCCACACCGCAATCCCTTCTCCTCCATTCTCCTCTCGGGATCTTGGGCACGCACGCACACGTGCCCAGCGTGAGTTTTAAGTCACTGGGTCCGGGACGTGAACCACGGTCGACTATGTGGGAGTCTAGCGACATAGCCATTACGCTAACTGCGGTTCCTGCCTGAAATGGTCTTTTACCAGAATTTCTTAAGACTGTCCTCCCTGGTCATTGTGATCTGTTCAGGAAAGCCATTCATGATCACCCAATCTGAAGTGACCATATTACCTTAGTTTTTATTTAAAACTTTTTTTTTTTCATTTTTGCCACAGGGAATGTGCACTCACTGGAGAGAGACAGAAAGAGAGAGAGACAGACAGAGAAAGAGAGAGAAAGTCAGAAGTGACCCCCCCACCCCCCTAGCAGAGATGACCACCCTACAATTCCTTCTCCCCCATTTTCTCCTCAGGATTTTTGGCACGCATGCATGCACACATGCCTGGCATGTTTCCAAGCTGCCAGGTCTAGGATTCAAACCACACATTCAGCCATGTGGAAACCTTTGACCTTAACTTCATGCCACCTGCTATGCTTCTACTTTTTTTTTTATTACTTTATAGTCTTTTAAAATTTTATTTTTGTTTGTTTTTTAGTTATTGCTATAAGGTGTGTATGCTTGCCAGAGAGAGAGAGAAAGTGAGAAATCCCATCCAGCCTCTTGGTGTGGGGACGGCCACTCTACAATCCCTTCTTCAGTCTCCTCTCCGGATTTTGGACAAATATATACACACCCAATATGATTTTCAAGCTTCTGGGACCGGATTTGAACCATGCAGCTGTCCATAAGTGATCCAATGCCTTAACTTCTATGCCACCTGCTGACCCTATAGTTTCTTTTTTTTTAAAATTTTTATTTTTAATATGTCTAGATTTTTTTTTTTTTTTTGAGAGGTTTTTCACTATAGGGCACGTGCGCTCGCCAGACAGACAGAGAGAGACAGAGAGACAGAAAGTGAGAAATCACCCCCCGGGGAGATGGCCACGCCGCAATCCCTTCTCCATTCTCCTCCCGGGACCTTGGGCACACATGCACACGAGCCTGGCGTGGGTTTTAAGCCACCGGGTCCAGGACACGAACAGCGGTCGACTACGTGGGAGTCCAGTGACATAGCCGTTACGCTAACTGCTGGTTCCCAATATGTCTAGATTTTTTAGGGAGGGGTGGGATATGATGTGAGGGATTTAACTTTAATCATTTCGTAAATGGATGGGTAGTTGAATGGCCTTCTTTACCACATTAAATTCTCATATAGACCCAAGGTTGTTTCTGAATCCCTTATTCTATTTCTTTTCTTTGTATTTCTCATACCATATATATTATTGCATCTGTATATATTTAATACTTAGTTAGCCAGAACTGTGATTTCAGAACTGTGATCCAGTTTTTCTTCTTTTTAAAAAGAATTATTGGATATTTTCAAGCATTAAATATTCTAGAGAGGGCTCCTGTAACCTAACAGTTAAGGGATTTGGATCTCACATGGCTGACCACAGTCTCAGTCCCATCTCCAGCAGCTTGAATAAAACACCAAGTACAGTGCACACACCCAGAGTCCCCACAGATGGATAAATAGAGAAGAAATTGAGGCATGACCACACCCTACTAGGGGTCCTTATTCCTTTTCCCACCTGTGTCTGTCTCAGGAGAGCCCATGTGCTCTCTGGCAATAAACAAGACAATACAAAATATTTTAGAAGTACTTTAGAATCAGTACGCTGTTAGGATTTTGACTGCACCTGTGGTGAATTTAAGAGACTAATTTGGAGCACATCAGCATGTACCCATTTAGAACTAAGATATGTACTGCAGTAAAGATTCAGTTTCCTATTTCTTTATTATTGTTTAGGTTTTTGTCATAGGGTGTGTGTGCCTTGCCAGAGAGAGGCAGAGAGAAGGAAGGTGAGAAATCATCCCCTGTGGGGATGGCCACATCGCAGTCCCTTCTCCTCCAGTCTTCTCTTTGGATTTTTAGCACATGCGCCCAGTGTGACTTTCAAGCTGCTGGGTCTAGGACTTGACTATGGTTGGCCATGTGGGAATCCAGTGCCTTAACCACCATACCACCTCTGGCCCCCGTTTTCTATTTCTTAATGCATTTATTCTGCTGTTTTAACTATAAAACTCATGGTTTTGTAGCATTGTTAGTGACTATAACCTAAAGTGTTCATTATTGGAAATTTTTATTTGTTTTATTGTTATCAAATCAATGTTTATATGTACATGTAACATAAAGAACTGTTGATTATTAAAGGTACATATTTATGATAGGATTTTTCTTTATTAAAAGCTTGGTTGAATTTGCTGTTGGCTTATACTTTTCTAGACTAAAATGTTGATGGGTGAAGTGATGAGAGAAGCTGCCTTTTCACTCGCTGAGGCCAAATTCACAGCAGGGGACTTCAGGTAAGAAGACTAAATGGGTGTTTTGGAAAACAAAATGCTTTCATGTTCCTAAATTTATTTTAAAACGTTTTTAATTAAAAATACATAAAATATTAAAGACAAACCATGTAGTAATACTAAGGAAGAACTCTGAGCCTCGTCACCTTAATAGCACTGGCTCATTACCATCCATATGTATCTCTTACATCACTGCAGGCACAGGATACTTAATATAGTCTGTTTTTAGGTAATATTGTATCATGAACATTTTTTAAAATAATGATTTCATTTATTTATTCATTTGTTTATTTCGGTTTGACCAAAGAGAGACAGAGAGAGAGGAAAAGTGAGAAAGCAAGCCGCCAGGTCTGGGACTCAAACCGCAGTCGGCCATGTGGGAATCCAGTGCCTTTAACCACCACAGTACCTGCCAGCCTCGATTTTTTGTTGTTCCCCTGTAACTATATAATCTTTCTCCAGATGTACCAAGTGTGTTAGACTTTTCTTCTAATGTTGGACCTTCGTTTTGATTTTGGGTTTTTGGAGTATTAGAGAAGGTAGAGTGAATGGGGCTGGCAGGTGGCATAGTGGTTAAGGGTGCTGGATTCCCACAGTTCAAGTCCTGGACCTGGCGGCTTGCTTTCTCACTTTTCCTCTCTCTTGCTCTCTCTCACTCTGTTCTGGTCAAATTAAAATAAATAAATAAATTTAAATAAAATACTTTTTTAAAAAAGATAGAGTGAACATCTTCATACATAAATATTTTTGTTTCTATTTAGTTATTTCCTTAGGATAAAATTTTGAGGATAGACAAGATTATTGGGTTGTTGGAAAAGTCATGATGTGTTTTTCCACAGATAAACATACAATATGGTTTACAGATGGGTTATGCCATTTACGTATGCTATATGTGATTCTCCAAAATAACCCTGTGAGGCAGAAAAGTCAAGCATTATTATTCTTAGTTTAAGTTAAATGCTTTCCTGAAGCACATTAGGGGCAGAATTGGAAGTTGTTTTCAGAGTTTTTGATTTTAGGCTTTCCCCTTCCCCCAAATGGTGCCTCTGTTTTTAGTTTGACCTTAGTTTATCTTATCTAGGAGCTTTCCTTGGTGACAAGCTTTAACTGCCTTAGGGCCACAAGGCCCTTTTAAGTTGTAGATTTTAATTTAATGCTGGTAGGGTAACAGTTGCATTGGGTTTTCCAGCAGAGGAAAAACATTGCACATCTGTAGTGTGTAAGTGGGATGTGAGTGTGTTTTAGGGTAGTTATAGAGAAGACACTTCCTTTATGATGGTAACAGGTGGGGAGTTAGACAGAACCAGATGGAAGTTTGGTAGCTTCAAGAAAAGGAATTAAGGGAACCAGCAGTTAGTGTAATGGCTATGTCGCTGGACTCCCACGTAGTCAACTGCGGTTTGCATCCCAGACCCGGTGGCTTAAAACTCACACCGGACGCGTGTGCGTGTGTGCCCAAGATCCCGAGAGGAGAATGGAGGAGAAGGGATTGCGGCGTGACCATCCCCCCGGGGGGTGATTTCTCGCTTTCTGTCTCTCTGTCTGTCTCTGTCTGTCTGGCGAGTGCACGCGCCCTATAGCGAAAATCTCACCAAAAAAAAAAAAAAAAGAAAGAAAAGGAATTACAAGGAACCAGCAGTTAGCATAATGGTTATGTCGCTGAACTCCCATGTAGTTGACTGCGGTCCGAGTTCCGAACCCGGTGGCTTATACTCACACCGGGCATGTGTGCGTACGTGCCCAAGATCCCAAGAGGGGAATGGAGGAGAAGGGATTGTGGTGTGACCATCCACCCATAGGGGGTGATTTCTTACTTTCTGTCTCTCTGTCTCTCTGGCGAATGCACGCGCCCTATAGCAAAAACCTCTTCAAAAAAAAAAGAAAAGGAATTAAATGCCAGCTAACCAATTAGCAACAAACTTAGGAGGAAGGAAATTGTCCTCCGGATTGCACTAGCAATTGTGACTAAAGTCACATCAGTGCACTGCATGGTATGACTGAAAATGCAAGCGGTCCAGGTAGTTTAAAATATATCTTTGCTATTTCCTTATGGCTGCTTTGAATATTGTTTGTTCTCTGCTCTCTGGTGTCCTCTTCTGGCAGCAGTCATTTTTCTCCTCTTACGAAGAGGGGCGATTATCAAAACATTTGACATCTCACCATTGATCTATTTAACATTGAGATTTATCCAATGGGTCCTTGTAGATTTATTTCTAAAAAGACAACTAAATAAGGGTTTTTTCTTCTTCTGCAGCACCACAGTTATCCAAAATGTAAATAAAGCCCAAGTGAAGATTCGAGCGAAGAAAGATAATGTAGCAGGTAACTTTTCACCCCTTTAAAACTGGGAGAGAAGGTGACATTTAAGATTAACCTGTTTATACAGCAAGATGCTGCTAGTTTCTGTCTTCTACTTAGTGCAAATTACCTGGCCTCACATATTAAAACCATTAGCAACCAGCTTCTTGATTACACAGGATTAACTTGAATTTTGAATAAAAATGAACATTTGAGAAGGCAGGTTCCTAAATTTATTCACTGAGCCAGTTACAATTGCAGACTTAATCTCTTGATTTCGGAGTATCTGATGAAAAGAAACACAGGGAACAGTCATTAGGAAAGCATGGAGAGCAGTGGTGCTACTGGAGAGAGTGCGGGAGGAGGGCAGGAAGCAGGGCTGGTGAGAGGGAGGGAATCAGGGAAGACGGTAGCAGAACGTTTAAGGGACCCAAGGCAGAAAGAAATCTGTTGATTAGAATGTGTATGTGCTGTCTTTAACTGAATCGTTATACAGTGTATTCATTATGGGAAAACTCATTTGGTATACTATAATGATACACAGTGATTAGATGTAAAAAAAAAAAGTAATGAAATAATGAAAGAAAGAAATAGTACTTCAAGACCATGTTTGTGAATCCATATTTGCTTCTGCATTTGACAGGTGTTACTTTGCCAGTATTTGAACATTACCATGAAGGAACTGACAGTAAGTATGAATCTTTCATGTTTGTGTCTCCTGTTTCCTTTCTATTTTTATTTCAGTTGCCAGAGGATGCCTGTGCTTGTCAGAGAGAGACAGAGAGGAAGCTTCCCTCAGTGGGGCATTGTCAGACCACAATCCCTTTTTCTCTGTTTTTCTCTCAGGATTTTGGGCATGCACATGTACATGCCAGCATGTTTTTCAGGCTACTGGGGCCGGGACCCTAAATGCTGTCAGCCATGTGGGATCTAGCTCCCTTAATCATTAGGTTTTGGGGCCAGTCCTCCAATTTCCTCTCTTTCTTTTTTTATAAAAAATGTAATTAATTTATTATTATTTTAATTTGACCAGAGAGAAAGTGAGAAAGCAAGCTGCCAGGTCTGGGACTTGAGCCACAGTCAGCCATGTGGGAATCCAGTGCCTTAACCACCATGCCACTTTAAAAGTGGGAGAGAAGGTGGCATTTTAAGAATAATCTGTTTCCTCTTAAAATGAGTCTTGTTCTGGAAAATGATACTAGATAAATCTTTTTAGAGTTCAGAGGTTTCAGTGTTAGAAGCCCTATTATCAGGACCGTAGTTGATCAGTTAATCAAAAAGATATTGTGGCAGGAAGTCATAAAACATTGTAAATATCTTAAAAATTGTATTTCAATCTAGAAATATATCAGTGCATAGTCGTCTGCCATTTTAAAAATACAAAGTGGGGCAGGATGGTGGCACAACCCTGAAATGTAAGGACTGTGAGGCTTTCTACATGAGAAGGTCCCAGGTTTGTGTCCAGAAATCTCCTGATGACGTGTGATTGTGTCCTGGTGCCGACTGAGGGTAGATACTGGCATTGACAGTCTGTTGGGGTTGCTGTCAGTCTCTGTCTCTTTCTCTGGAAGAAATACCCTTTAAAAGAAACAGAAACAAAAACTAGGGGCTTTTACTTTGTGAATTCACTTGACTTCTGTGTTGTCTTTCTGCATAAATCACACCTTTAATGCATTATTCATTATTTCTAATTTGAGACTTTTTAAAGTAAAAATTCAATAAGATCTTAGACAATGATGCTGGATCATTCTAGATTTCTATAACCCACTCTTAATTTTTTGTAATTGTTTTATCCATTCCATTTCCAGTTTGACAACATATTTTTGGTAGTCTTTCCAAACTGACTTTTTTTTTTTTAATAGAAACAAAAGTATTCTTTCTAGTTATTAAATTGGTTTATATAATATTTTTTTTATTTTTAAAAATAGAATTTTTAAATTTATTATTATTTTCCTGTTTAATTAGAGAGAGACAGAGAAAGAGAGAGGGAAAGTGAGAAAGCAAGCCACCAGGTCTGGGACTCGATCGAACCTCAGTCAGCCATGGGGTGCCCAGTGCCTTTAACCACCATGCCACCTGCTGGCCCCATGTTCATGTACTATTCAAGTCATATGAGATATTGGGGCCAGCGGTGTCATGGTGTTTGAGGTGCTAGATTCCTACATGGCCAACCATGGTTTGAGTCCCAGACCTGGTGGCTCACTTGCTCTCTCTCATCTAATTAAAAAATTCATAATAAAATTAAATAATTGTTTAAAAAAATAAATCATATAGGATATTAAGTATAGCTTCTATAAAGAACTAGAACGTTCTAGAGAGCCACCTGCTAACAGAGAGTGCCACTGTGCTGTGGGCATCAGGCAGCATGATTTTCAAAGTGAACAGGGACCACTGGCTAATCCAGTGAGCCGGTGGTGAAAAGTTGGTTAAAAACTCCTCTTCTTTTGATAGTTTTATTTAAAATAGTATCCTGGTGGGCAACATTTTTAGCAGCATGCTCCTCCAATGTTTGAGGAGTGAGATGCATACTTCATGTTATTTTATGGGCTAGTGACGCTTTCTTTACATATTTGATATTATTCTGAATTGTCTTTTTTGAAAACTTTACAGGGAAGATGATTTATTCTCTAATTACAAATGTCTAACTGGTTATTTCAGGTTATGAACTGACTGGTCTAGCCAGAGGAGGTGAACAGCTGGCTAAATTAAAGAGGAATTATGCCAAAGCAGTGGAACTACTGGTGGAACTAGCTTCACTGCAGGTAAGTAGCAGAAGAGCTAGAGAACTCCTGTGGTTTGATTTCTAATAGCCAAATCAAGGAGATTCAGGTTTTGAGTCAGGGCATACTGAACTTTGTGCTTTCCTTTTTCTATGACACTATGCAAAACAAGCCTAATGTTTTGATTTCTGAAATAGTGCCTTATTATTAACAAAATGTGCATGTAATGGTATAGTCTCACTGTCAGGTAAGACAGCAGCTTGATTGAAATGCAAATATAACAGTTTGAATGAGGGCCTTTTTTTTTTCTTGGTGGCCATTTGATTATCTATCTATCTATCTATCTATCTATCTATCTATCTATCTATCTATGTAGGTTATTTACATATGATTCTCTTCTTTCATTTTTCTTCCTTGACTTAGGTGAGTCTGGAGTAAATTAAGTATCTTGGAAATGGTGTCAGTTCTATGGAAACATCAGAATTTTCTGTTTAAACATGCTGAAAGTTGTCTTGATTCCCAAATGTGTTTTTTTTTTTTAAGAATTGTTTATTTATTAATTTTTTTGTCATAGGACACATGAACTGACCAGAGAGAGATGGGGCCAGGGCACAGGGGAGAGTGAGAAAGCAGGTTGCCAAATCTGGGACTCGAATTGCAGTTGGCCATGTGGGAATCTAGTGCCTTAACCACCACGCCACCTGCTGGCTCTCCCCAAATGTCTTCTACAAGTGCAGTCTGAGTAGAGCCAAGTGAATAGGGCATGATTAGGAGGACTTTGGGCTTACTTTATTAACTTGTCCTCTTGTTTTAGACTTCCTTTGTTACTCTGGATGAAGCCATTAAGATAACCAACAGGCGTGTGAATGCCATTGAACATGGTGAGTATAAGCTGCTGTGAGGTGCTCTGTCCATCCACGTGTCTTTTCCCCCCACTTTTTATGCAGCCACTGGGACTCGGGCACTGAGACTGAAAGGTAAGGCACTGCCTCTACATGAAGACAGAAGTGCTTCACTAGCACACAAAAAAATGTTAGGAAGTGCTTTGATAGAAGTATGTGTGTCATTTGAGAGTTACTGAGGAAAGTGATGAGTTAAAAATAATGAAATGTCTTATTTCTGATATTTCATGTAAAGGGTAGAAACTTTAAGACCGCTAATTGTTTTCTTTAGTTCTAATGCTTGAACAAATAATCTTTTCAAATACATTAAACATTTAACTTTAAATACCTTTCCTTTAGACTATTTTTTTAAGAGAGATTTTTGCTATAGAGTACGTGTGCTCACAGGAGATAGAGAAAGAAAGGGAGAAATCACTCCCGGGGGTGGGGGGATATGGCCAAACTGCAGTCCCCTCTCCATTCTCTTCTCTGGATCTTGGGCATGAGTTTCAAGCCTCTGGGTCCAGGACTTGAACCGTGGTTGGTCATATGTGAGTCCAGAGACTAAACCATTATGCTGTATGCTAGTCCCCATTAGGCTATTCTTGATTTCTAAAAATAAATTTTTTCCTTTATTTTCTATTTCTATTTATTTATTTATTTATTTATTTATAATGTATCTCGCCTTAGTGTTGTCAATGATTTTTGCTGGGAAACTCAGTTCTCATTAAAGAAACATTGTTTTAGGGGCCAACAGTTAGTGTAATGGCTATGTCGCTGGACTCCCGTGTAGTTGACCATGGTTCGAGCCCCAGACTTGGCGGCTTAAACTCACACTGGGCGCGTGTGCATGCATGCCCAAGATCCTGAGAGGAGAATGGAGGAGAAGGGATTGTGGCGTGCCATCCCCACTGAGGGGTGATTTCTGTCTATCTGGTAAGCGCACGTGCCCTATAGCAAAAACCTTCCCCCCCCCCCAAAAAAAAGAGAAACATTGCTTTAATTCTAAGGTAAGAAAGAAAATTTAAAGCAGAGATTAAATTCCTTGTTTAGGGTTCTATTAGTGTTTGAGAGGAAGTTATCTCATTTTTCCCTGTAGTTTTTTGCTATAGGGCATGTGTGCTTGCCAAAGACAGAGGGAGAGAAAGTGAGAAGTGACCCCCTTGGGATATGGCCAGACCATAATCCCTTCTCCAGTCTCCTGTCAAGATTTTGGGCACACATATGCGCCTGGCTTGATCTTCAAAACCCCGGGTTCAGGACTCAGACCACAAAGTCAGCCATATGGGATCTAATGCCTTAAACATGCCACCTGCTAGCCTGGTTAGTTTTTTTGTCTGTTTTTTAAGAGAGGTTTTTGCTATAGGGCACATACACTTGCCATAGAGAGAGAGAAAGAAACAGAAAGTGAGATGGGATGGCCACACCGCAATCTATTGTCCATTCTCCTCTTGGGATCTTGGTCACGCACGCACATGCACCTGGCATGAGTTTAAGCCACCTGGTCTGGGACTCTAATTGAAGTTGACTACGTAGGAGTCCAGCGACGTAACCATTATGCCATCTGCTGGTCCCTTAGTTAGCTCATTTTTAAAAAAAACTCAACACAGGTCAGCAGGTGGTGTGGTGTAGGTGCTGTACTCCTGCATGGCTGGCTGTGTTCGAATCCCATGCCTGGCAGCTGGAAAATCACACCAAGTGCATGGGCACCCCCCCTCAACCCTGGGGTTGGAGGTGATTTCTCACTTTCCCTATCATTGTCTGTTTCTCTCCAGCAAGTGCATGTGTGCCCTATGACAAAAAAACATAAAAAAAAAAAAGTTAAATGGATTCCTTGACAGCTTGCTAGTGCTAGGCCTTATACATGGAACTTCAGGTAAAATAAAATGAATAAGATTAATAGTTCTTAACCCTCCAAGAGTTCACATTTCTAGAAGCAGAATAGGAAAATTATATGTAAAGTAGGACCCTGATGTTTTACAAACTCCCTGCATTTTCTGATTTTTTTTAAACAGTAGATCACTATTTATTAATAAAATAGCATTCATTTTTCAGTGTTACATATTTAGTATATTCAGTGCTGTGTCTTTTGTGGTCCAATAAATGATCTGTTCATATAAAAGATACAGGAAAGGCACCTACCAAAATATTTATAGTAGTTACTTTTGAGTGGTTGGATTACACTTTTTTTTCCTTCATGTTTTTGTTTTCAAAGTTCTCTGCATTAAATGTACATTAACTTTACAATTAGAAACAAATTAATAATTATGGAAATAAGCACTGCTAATTTGAAAAACGGGCTTGAAGTTCTCATATAAATATGTATTTTTTAACTCTAGTCATCATTCCCCGGATTGAACGTACCCTCGCTTATATCATCACAGAGCTGGATGAGAGAGAGCGTGAAGAATTCTATAGGTTTGTTGATTCTGGCAATTATTTTTTATTTTTCCATATTTCAAAGCCTCAATTTGCTGAGTGGTTAGTGTGGCTTGTGTTCATAAGAATTCACACAGCTTACATTTTATTCTAGTAAATAAGCAGGGAATAATGTTTCCAAAGGCTGTGGAGAAAAGATCTGTCTCACGTTTTGCATCCACCAAGTTTTGCATGGCATCTCCATGGGCTTTTGAGACGAACTATTAAGACTTGATTTTAAAAGAGTGAGGATTTAGATTGTGTCACACAAAAAACTGAGAGAAGAAACTGGAATTAATGGACAATGAGTATGTTCTGGAAATGGTGTAAAGTACTTGGGGGCATTACTAAGTAGCATAAATTATAACATTTAGAGTTAGGACACTATTTGGAGAGAAAGAGTGCATGCGCATGCATTGGTTATGAGCACTCAGAGCCAGTGGAGATAAGTAACTGTTCAATCAGAGTTCAGGGGTCAGTGTACTCGGTTCAGACACATGAGAGGGAGCTGAAATTAGTATTCAGGGGAATATCTGGAGGCCCTAGACCTGGAGTAGCATCTGAGCAGGATTTTTGACCTTACTTATCAAAGGTTATTTTGTTTAGTTTCTGTTCTTCAGTGATGTTCAAGGTTGTAGTAGTCCAAAATTTTAATAAACGGTTGCATGCTCAAAATCTGTTCCATTAGGGAATGAATTTTTAAATTTGTTTAACCTGGAGTAGGAGCTTCTGAAAACAGCTTTTAGCCTGAAATGGAGTGTATTCTGTCTCAAAAAATTAAAAAAAGATTATGAATAAATCACCAAAATTGAAGTATCAAATTTTTGTTCTGGTATTATCTTTGATACAAAACTAGAAATCAAGTCTAGTACTTAGTAATGTAACCGCATTCAGAGAACTACCCCCTTTATCTTATAGGCTAAAGAAAATACAAGAGAAGAAAAAGATTCTCAAGGAAAAATCGGAGAAGGACCTAGAACAAAGGAGAGCAGCTGGAGAGGTGATGGAGCCTGCTAATCTCCTGGCTGAAGAGAAGGATGAGGATCTTCTGTTTGAATAATCTTCCCTGCTCTGGGTCTTACAAAAACCCTAACACTGGCTCCATTTTAATTCAGTGTGTAGGTTTGGTATGTGTGGCTATTTATTTTTTGGCCTAAGAACTTCACTGGTTGTAAAATTTATCTGATTACCCACATATGGGAGTACTTTTGCAGAATTGTAGTTTAGCAACGATTTATCATAAATGAGAGATTTGTGCAATCTGTCCAGGAACTTATAGAATTTATTCTGCAAGTATCACCCTAACCATTTATATCTGTATTATATGTGATCTGTTTACTAAAAACAGTAGGAACTACACATTAGGAAACAGCGTCTCAGGCCAGCTGCTGTGGATCAGCCTTCATTCCTACCCACTTGCAAGCCTTCTAACTCCCGATTGCTGCAGCCATTGTTGTGTTACTGTGGTACTTCCCTGCTTAAGCTTTACGAAATCATTTATTTTTCCTTGCATGGACAGCTCTCTGTCTCATCTGCCGTGGGAGCAGTTCTGCCAGTTTAAATGTGACTGTAGTATAAACAGTAAAATTATTTAAAAATGTATTATTCCTTTTTAAACTAACCTATTGTGAAGAATAACTGTCACAGGGGCCAGCAGATGGTATGGAGGTTGTGGCGGCTGGATCCCAAATGGCTGGCTGTGTGGTTTGAGTCCCAGAACAGGTGGCTTGAAAATCAGTGAGCACATGTACGTGCATGCCCAAAATCCTCAGAAGAGAATGGAAGAGAAGGGATTGAAGTGTGGCCATCACCCTTGTGGGCTGTTTGATTTCTCACTTTCCCTCCCTCCCTGTCTCTCCAACAAGTGCATGTGTCCTATAGTTAAACTTAATTTTTTTTAACTGTCACATCTTTATGTTCAGATTAGGAAACAGTGTTGTCATCCAGACATGTAGGAGGTGGGTAGCCTTTTCCCCCCACCCCTACATCAGTATTCACTGAAAGGCTTACATTGAGAAAATTGTTGCATTTGGGGGTACTAATAAATGATTGCCAATGAGTTAAGAGTGCTTCATAATACTTTTTTTCTTCTTTAAGAAAAATAGTAATTCCCAGTTTGGAATTAACAACTTGCTGTCTTTCAGATAGGAAGAGGCCTCTGAATGGCCCTATCAGGTGACCGAGGTTTTTAGTACTGTTTGATTTGGCATGAGCCATCCATGATTACTCAGTCTTTCTTGCAACCAGTTCTGGTTATTTTTTAGCACAATTGGCCTTGGAACAGTTTCTAGATATGAAATTGTGATACTAGCCTTAGTAGTATTGTATTGTAGTCAGTTGATTTCATAGTCTAGGCTTTTCAAAGTATAAAATGATTTTGCAAACATTTAACACGTGCTACGGAATAATAGATCTTAGTTATATGTGCCTGGCACTCTTTCATTTACAAGAGGTCCTCAAAAAGGTAATTGAAAATACCTATTATGTAAAAACTGGATTTCAAACTTTTTTGCACTGAAATAAACTTATACGTCAATTCCATTTTTCCGTAAGCTTTTGAAGTCCTCTCATATATTGTCTGTGAATAACCATAATGGGTACATTTTTATATTAACTTCCCATTTCATGGAGGAAAAAACTTGGAGGCATGAGTAGCTTGACTAATTGGTTCTAGATTAAAAAGCTAGAAAGTGGTGAATCCAGGATTTAAATCTGGGCATTCTACCTTCAAGTAAAGCCTTTAATTATCCTTTCTGCCTCCCCTAAATAGCCCTTGAAATTTGGGATAAAGGTAAGACATGGGGACAGTCCTGCAAGTGTCTCTGGAAATCCCATTGCTGCTCAGAGACTAAAACCTCAGATTTATTGTAAATTTAGTAGTATTTGAGAAATGAACAGAGTCATAGGTATTTTAAAAATAAGTAATTGAGACTTTGATAGGTCAAATATAATAGCTGGAACATAAATTGAGTATTTCAGAGCCTTGATTAGTTTTTGAGAGGTTTTTGCCCTAGGGTTCATACACAGAAAGTGAAAAAAAATCCCCCCGCCCCCTGCCGCAGATGGCCACACCACAACCCTTTCTCTTCTCTGTTCTCCTAGGATGTTGGGCAAGGCACACACATGTGCCTGGTATGATGGTGAAACCACCAGGTCCAGGACTTAACCCATGGTCTACCATGTGGGAATCCAGTGATGTAACAACTACACCATCTGCCAGACCTCAGAGTCTTGATTCTTAAGCAGTATGTACTGCCTCTCTAGGAGGCAGAAGTTGTTTTGAAGATGGGGACAAAGATTATTTAGTGGTTTATTTATTTGGGTAAATTTAACATTCATCTTAAAGCATTGAGCCAAAGGACCCTCATTTTTCCTATGACTTCATAAAGCTCTTGTATTTATTGGCCTTGGCTAAAAACTGCCTCCAAAAGGGCAGATAATTTTGTAGTTCAACATTTTTAAATCAAAACTAATGGACAGATAATGTGGAGAGTTGGAGTGATAATTGCAGTAGCAGGTGTATATGTATGAAACTTGATGTGATTTGTGTCCTTTGGGAGAGTAGTGGTATAATAAATAGAAAAAGGGATGAAATAAAGAATGGAGAAATGAGTATGTTACATATTTACCAACAACTCATGTGCCTTCCTCAGTGTCCTCACATCTGGTTGCATATAAGGTAAATTCAAGTATTACATACCTCCTTCCTCAGAAAACTCTAAAGCTCACAGCCGTAAGTTGTCCCTCTTTTATACAAGTATTTCTTTTAACAGTTAAGGCAACAGGACCCACCTATATCTCTGCCAACTGGGGCCCTTCCCCCACCATAAAGCACAAATTAAAAATTTATTTTTCTGTTTCACCCAAGGGTTCCTGTATTATTCTACCTAGTGACACCTTCAAGAGGAGGGTGGCTTTTACATGTGTAGAAACCTTAGATGGCAGAGGATATAAACACAGTAAGAGAAAAGTACTCAATGGCTTTTTTAATTTGAAATATAATTTTCTTTTTTATTTTTATAATACAGTGTGCAGTATGACATCTCAACAGAGTGCAGATACAGGATAAGAGTGTTCAAAGGGGGGTTAACAACAGATGTCAGGAAGGTTACCTTTATTAAGGCTAAGTCCCTGGTTTATATTTTACACACACATTCACAAAATTACATTCAAATTCTTCCTTATTGATACTTATTCCTTAGGCCATGAAGAGGAAAAATATCCAGACATTAGATTTTCACAGAAAGCAAATCTGGACTGATCTAAATACTATTTTTCTTTCATTTGTTCTGACTTAGGAAAATTTAGGAAATTAAGATATTTCCTTATTTGGATTTTCCAAGTGATTTCACTAGCTATTGGTATCATTTCTGTACTAAGAGATGAAGACCTAACCCACACAGCAGAACCACAGAGGGACAGAAAATGGAAGTGGCCAGAGAGGCTGTATAGCTGGGCACACAGCAAGGCTTTTTTCCATATTCTTTAAAAACATCAGCAACAACTCAGTTTTCACTTTGTGTAAGGGCTGTGTTGAATATCAGCACATCCATGTCACCAGGATTTAGAAAGGTCTGGGACATAAATATTTCTATTGCTCTACCTTTGCTGATGAGGGAGGACAGAGCTATAGGACTTCAATGACAGCAAAAATATCCTGTCACCTTAGAGTTCCTAGAAGCAGGGCATGGAATGCCATGTGCCTTGATACAGATCTGCGTGTTAAGACCCCATGTCTGAGTCCAGACAGCACACAGTCCTAGTTCGACCTTACTGCTGCAATGGCAAACAAACAGCCACTCACTGATGCTACCCTAAAGCCTCACTCTTAACGCAAACACTGTAGTTTAGATCTTCAAGATGAAATTGGTTGCTGTTATAAACAGATCACAAAACTTGAACACCAACCATGGGCTACCTTTCATTCCTGAGGAGAAAGTAAATGGAAAACAAATTAAGTGCTACATGTATTCCATGGTTTTCAATGTCGGAAATGGGTGTACTTCTACATTTTCCTCCTATAAGCTGGAGTGACAGTATGGCATTCCTCCCCTCAACCCAGAAATGTTACTTTCTTCTAAGGAACATTATCTTGAGAACATTTCCACGTAATACACAATCCTCAGCCAACTTGAGGCCATGCACATTTGAATAGAAAAAGGCAACACATAAACTGTCTACATTTGTTCAAATAAAATTATGTAGAAGAGAAAAACATCAAATATATACATGACACTGAGACAGACTACTAATTAAAAACAATTACTTATGTTAAATTAAGTGACAAGTCAGAATTATTCCAGTGTTTAGCTTTGGGAGCAGGAAATGCTGTAGCTAAAGTATTATAAAAATAAAATCAAGGCATTCACATTTGAGGTTGTCTGTCACACACGCACACTATCCTTTAAAGGCTTGAAAAGACTACAAATTATAACTTTCCATGCCAATTATAGATGCTGAATTTTAAAGCTACAGCTACAGAAACAGTATGAAATCCCATTAGCTTAAACATTTATGATTTAGCAAGTTACTGTATTCTGGCTGTAACAGGCAGGCCCTGTTAGGATAAAAACCTGTTTGTATAGTCTAAAAACTACTCCTGCCCTGATGTTCTGTTCTTATAATGTTCAGGTCTTCCTTTCCTTTGATCTTAAAGTCAACTGTCATAGTATTTCTCTAGGACATTTGTGTGTGTGTGTTCCAATGCTGAATAGGTGTTATCAATGACCCTTTTTTGATCTATTAAATATCAGTATACAGTATAGCAGCTATATTCATCAACAGAATTCCAGTTTATTACTTAGACACAGTAAGCTCAGTTGTAGAATGATACTGTGGTCATACATAAAAATGTAAAAGAACTGTCCAATGTGCGATGTCCTCCCATATATAAAAAAACTATTTGCACCACAAGGAAGAAACTTTTCTATGAATGTCTGCCATTCATAAAAATGTAACTTTTTCTTTTGTATTATGCATATTGGAGAAAGGAAACAAGATTATCAATCTGTTGCAACAATTTTTTAAAAATTCAGAAAGTCCTTGTATCTTTAGAAAGATCAACATATTTTGAATACTAGATTAGAGTCTACAAGCAACCTAATCCACAAAATTTGAATTAAAAAAACTGGTGCTTCTAACAGAATGAGGTTTTATTATAATTAAAAGAAAGACAAATGAATTTAAGCCTAACAAAGGCGCTCTCCAAACCAAAGTGGCACCACTGTGTTTTTTTCTTTCAGGATGCCTGAACCATTCTCCTAAGCAAATACTGCCTTGCCTAGTATTGTACAGTCTTGCACAGTACCCCTAAAATATTCCCATTAAGTCATTTAAGTGTTAAACATCAGTATTTATAACTATCGAAGCATGGACTATTGTGTACATACACTTACTTTTTCATGAAAATATGACTAAGAAAAGATGTAGTTAGGTGAAAACAAAGGTTTTAACAGGATAAAAATGGAACCGCTCCACTGAAAGCTTCCATTTCAAATCCCAAAATGAGGCAAGAACCCCTAAAGCCATAGAGAATACAGAGTGGTGTGCACACATTGCCTATGGGAA
>NW_006160128.1:2905790-2911592 GCF_000334495.1 Tupaia belangeri chinensis
ACTAGAGAGCTAAGGGGTCACAGCTGATACTGCTGCCTTCCACCTTATGTTCCATCTTGCTCAAGTATCAGGGCTATCTTCCTATTGGCAGTTTACCAGATGAGGTCCAATCATGCCATAAAATGAATGTTTCTTTCATCTCAGCCAAGTTGATGGCACCCACTGAGGTTCAGTATCAAGTTTGTTAATTAACCTAAGCAATTCCTGATAGGCTTTGTCAAGATCTGAATTCACAATTGCTGTATCAAAGTAGTGGCCATTGTTCTGCTCCATTTCTCTGGTCTTCTCAATGATTTCTCTCAACTCCTCAGGCTGCAAACAGAAGATAAAAACTATAAGGCAATTGCTGTTTTTACCAAAATACAGGATGAATCAAAAAATGGCTAGAAGACAAGGAAAGTGACCTTACATTGTTCTCTCTCTCAAATATCCAATTCCAGGAGCTTCTTTTCAACCCCACCATGACATCAGTGGTTTCTTTTGCTCTGGCATTGTCAGGACTCACATCATAAATCATTTGGGATTCAACATATCCTATCTCATACCAGCTTATGTTTTTCAACACTTCTGTCTTATTTAACCAAGACTTGCGTTGCTTTGAATTACATTCATTTTCCAACATTTTAGGATAACAACCTCTTCCTAAGTAACATCTTCTGTAACTTGGGGTGACTTAGTTGGCTCAAGAACCCAACATGACATCTCCTCTTGACTCCTGTAAGGAGCCCCTGTCCTCTATATCTGTGGCAAAGTTAGAGTAAACACGGGCAAAAACAGGATAAACAGGAGGGGCATCTTTTTCCATGAAAACACTGATGGTCAGCCCAAGATCTGATAGCCTAATCCACATTTTTTTGAGAAAAATACTTAAGTTTAAATGTTTTAAATTGCAACTCTGTTTTCAATACACAAAAAGGATCTTTAAGATGTAAAAAAGTATGCTAACAGTTGGGGAAACTATATTGAGCAGGCTACTCTAAAATACTGGGTAAAGGAAAGGACTGTCTCAGAGAGCAGGTGGCAAGGCTGTGTGCTGCACTTGTGTGGTCAAGACATGAAACTGCCCTCGAATCACCCCTGTTGATGCAGAGAATTAAACAGAAGACCAAATGTCTCATATATAAAAAGCAACACATTAATACTATACTGGACCCATGATACTAAACAATTGATATCATTCAACTGCTTAAACTTCTGTTAACAGTAGGAAATCATACTAAAATTTTGCCAACTCTGGTAGTTTCTTGTGTTGCTCACTAATTTTCATTCTGGAATGTTGTGTATCTGGCTATGATACACAGAATCATGTGTTCTCTGCCAGAAACTCTACTTCACCATTGTAAGTGAATCCACATGACATCTTTTGCTAAAACGGATCTACTCACAGCTCAAGATTATTGGGAGAATATTTTACAACTCCACATATTACAGAATCACAACTTTGTGGCACTAGAGTTGAAAGGTAAATGCTAAGACCTAAGAACACCTAATTTTTATCAGAAATAGAGAACTATGATTTCATGTTATGCAAAAAAGACTTAATTAAATATTTTAGTACCCAATGTCAATTTTAGATTATAATCCATGACAGTCCAGTATTTTTAGCTCTAAATTTTTTAAACTAAAAATAATTAGCCTGCAGAACTGACCATCAGTTAACACTGTCAGATAACACTCAGGCTACCAAACTAGTAGAATAGTCAGAGTAGCAGTACATTTGATAACTGAGTGAGGCGTACACTGTGCATCCAGTGCATAGTATCATCGCTTTCCTAGCCAGCACAATTTCAGAGTTAAAACTGAGATCTGCTTTTACCCAACACTTCTGTCATGTGATGGATAAGGCATTAAAACTGCCAAAGGGGTTAAAAATATAAAGAGACAATGAGATATACCACCTTCTACTCAACTGTAGAGTACACATGATTATAGGTGTACATGGAACATTCACCAACAAAAATATGGCTCAAAGTTCAAAAGACTGACATGTTACAGGGTCTATTCTCTTACTACAAAGAAGTAAGAAGTCAATGTGTTTAATGAAATACCTAAACAGGCAGAAAGCAAAAAAGAAAAAAAAAAATTGACAGAGGGCTGGAGAGAGAGAGAGAAAGGGAAAGTGAGAAAGTGCCCTTCCATGGAGAGTGGTCATGCTGCCATTTCTTCTCTATTTCTCCTTTTAGGATTTTGGGCATGCACACATGCACCCAGCATTTTTCTCATGACAATGGGTCTAGGACTCAAATCATGCAGTCGGCCATGTAGGATCCAGCTGCCTTAATCAGTGTGCCATGGGTTGGCCCAAAACCCGTGTTTCTAAATAACCCATGGGTTAAAGAATAAAATATCTGTAACAAAATGATAGTGAAAAATACAATGTCATAATTTGTCTGTAGCAGGTCAAATGCAGTGGTGCAGTAGGAATGCACCGTTTTGACTCTCGGAAAATATGAGAAGGTTCTGAGTTTCTATCTGGTAGTCTCCCTGTGCACACCAGCCACCCACATGTGTACTTGGGATCCTGGATGGCTGAGGCTGGTTGGACTGCAGCATGAAGACCTGTTGGAGGTACCTGTCTATCTAATGGAAAAAATAAACACAAAAAAAGGGAAAACTTGTGGAATGCAACTACAGGCTGCTCGGAGGCAAAGATTTATCTTCAAATGCCTATATTTAAAAAGAACAAAGGTTTAAAAACCATTTAAAGTTTCATCTTCAGAAACTAGGGCAAAACAAACTCAAAATTAAGTATTGAGAGAATAAAAATAAAAGAAGTGAATTAAATAAAGATAGAGAGCAAGGGAAAAGCCATTCCCCATGGGACATTGTCCTGACCTAATCCTTTCTCCATTTCTCCAGCCTGTCAGGATTTTGGAAATCCACACACATGCACATATACCTAGCCTGTCTTTCATGCTGTCAGGACCTAGATTCAAACTGTGGTCAGCCAATGTGGGATCCAGTTCCTTTAACCATTAAGCTATGGAGTTGGACTTGTCAGGTCATTTTTAGCAAAAGTGCCAACATAATTCAATGGAGATGATCTTTTTAAAAATAAATAGTGCTAAAGCAACTGGATATCCACATGAAAGATGATAAAACCAAACTTCCACACTTACACTAAAAAATGAATTTGAGATAGATCACAGACCTAAATATAAAAGCTAAAATAGAGGGACCAGCAGGTGGTGTAATGGCTACGTCGCTGAACTCCCATGTAGTTGACTGCGGTTCGTGTCCTGGACCCAGTGGCTTAAATTTATGTTGGGTGTGTGTGCGTGTGTGCCCAAGATCCCGAGAAGAGAATGGAGAAGGGATTGTGGCATGGCCATCCCTCCTAGAGGATGATTTCTCGCTTCTGTCTCTGTTTTTCTGGTGAGCTCATGCGCCCTATAGCAAAAGCCTCTCAAAAAAATAAAAAAAAGAGTAAAATAGAAAACTTACAGAAGAAAGCAGAAGTTAAAATCTTTATAATCTGGGAGCAGCAGATGGAGTAACTCCAACAGGGATGACCATAGTTTGAATTCTGGACCTTGAGCCTTAAAAATCACACTGGGCACATGGGCACACATGCCCAAGATCCTGAGAGAATGGAGAAGGGGTTGCAGTGTGGCCATCCCACCTGGGTTATTTCTAGTTTTCTGCCTCTGTGTCTCTCTAGCAACCATATGTGCCCTATAGCAAAAAAAAAAAAAAAAAAAAAAAAACTTTCTTTTTTTTTAAATAAAAAAACCTAGGACCAGCAGGTGGCATAATGGTTACCTTGCTAGACTCCCACGTGGCCAACTGTGGTTTGAGTTCCAGACCCAGAGGCTTGAAACTCATGCTGGGTGCAAATGGAGAAGAATGAAGAAGGGATTAGGGCCATTCTCCCTGGGTGATTTCTTGCTTTCTGTCTGTCTCTCTCTGGTGAGCAGATTTTTGCCCTATAGCAAAAATCTCTCTCAAAAAAAAAAATCCTTATAATTTTGGATGCAAATTATTTTAGACATACACAAACATCATTAACCACAAGAAAAATGAAAATATAGGAGGTCCAGATAGTGGTGCAGTAGTAAATGTAATGCTCAGTGAAGCTGACGCATATGGGAAAGTTCTGAATGTGTATCCAGAGACCTCACTAAGTATGCTAGGCATCCACGTGCCCATGATCCAGGCTGGCTGAGGTGGACTGCTGTGTGAAAACCCTGTTGGGAGTACCTTTCTCTCTTTCTCTCTGATGAAACAAACAGATAAACTTAAAAAAGAGAAGATAAAAAGACTTGCAGAAAATATTTTCAATGCATCTATTTCATATGGATTTATATCCAGAATATATAAAAAAAAATTCTTCTAACAAGAAAGACTAATTGGGAAAATACAAATGAAAACCATAATGATTCATACCTATTATAATAGCTTCAACTATGTTTCAGGCTGACAACAGCACAAGTTGATAAGGATGCAAAACAACTGGAACCAGGCTACATTGGAAATGGGAGCATAAGATGGCAAACCATTTTTAAAATTGTTGGTCAGTTTTTGTGTTTATCTAAGAGAAATGGAAACATATGTCCACTGAAAGACTATATGAATGTTTAGAGTAGCTAAAACAGTTTAAAACTGGAAACAATCTGAATTTTTCAACTAGGATTCTCCAGTTGGTAAAGAATAGCCTAACAAGTAAGTGTGGGGGCCAGCAGATGACATGGTGGTGAAGGCACTGGATTCCCACATGGCTGACCGTGATTCAAGTCCTGGACCTAGTGACTTGCTTTCTCTCTTTCTGTCTTGCTCTGGAGAGTGCAGGTGTCCTAGAGCAAAACTTAAAATAATAATAAATAATTTTAAAAAAGGATGTACGTGAGAAAATAGAAACTTAGGTGGCAAAGTAGAACATGGTTCACTCTAGTCCTTAGTACTCATTCTTCTCACACAACAATGGTGTTTCTAGTCTATCAAAGTAGTTATCGGGCACTAAGTTTTATAAAGTATTAATCTTGTTTCTCTGATACTGCAATCCTCTTCAAGACTGTGGCATCTATATATATATATTAGGTCATTGGTAAAGTCATAATGTATTTTTTAAATTTTTTTAATGCAATAATGAGTCATGACTTTGCTGACAACCCAATATTTTAAACTTTATCCATTTATTTATTTTAGGAGTAAGAGAGACAGAACAAAGAGAGGGTGGGTGAGGGAGAGGTGGTTGTGACAGAGCATCTAGAACTAAAGGAAAGATGTGTTATTATGTATTTAAAAACTATCTTTAAGGATATTTTGAGGCAGGCAAATGAAATGAGGCAATCTGAGTGATCCCTCTCTAAAACAGATATATTTATGAAATAATGAACAAAACAAGAAAGAGTACTTGTTACTTTATATAATGAGTAATTTAAGAGTTTTAACTTTACAGATTGAAATAAAAAGTCGATGCCTTCTGATTAATGCATCAGCATACTGTCAGTCATGTAATTATTAATAATGTTTAGTACAACATGGAATACACTCAACAACATCCAATATAGACCTACATACTTTAAAAACACATTTGTGTTTCAGATCATGTGAGAATAAAGAAGGAAGAAACATAGGACATGAAGTTTCAATGGGGAAAATAGAAGAGAAAAAAGATCATTCAACTTTGCGTCCTTGCAAGTATGGAATATCTAAAGAGAAAAGAGAGTAATCCCTAAGAGTTTGCAGAGAACTTTGGTGGGGGGGGTCATACAATCCCTTGGAAATATCACAGACCCACATGAAGAAGACTAAAGTGTTATGGAACCTCACAGGTTACCACATGCTTGGAAATGTGTAGGG
>NW_006160128.1:2911623-3012943 GCF_000334495.1 Tupaia belangeri chinensis
GAAAAAAGTCCCGTTTTGGAGAGCCGCCATACTCCAATGAATAGCAACCCCTGCAATTCCTGGGCAAGTGACATTGTAAAAATAATGTTCAATTTGAGGCTAGTTGTGGTAATGTGGTAACGCAATGCTTTGTGATGCTGAAGTTATATGGGAAAGTCCTGGGTTCATGTCCTGGGGTCTCCCTGTGTATATCAGGCACACAGGCATGCTCATGATTATGGCTGGCTGAGGGTGCAAGTGGATCACAGCGTAAGGATCTCATGAGGATCCTCCCTCTTTTCTCCCTTACTTTCTCTCTCCCCCTTGTGGAACAAATAAACAAACTTAAAAAAAAAAAAAAAGAGGAATCAGTTTAAATGCTTAAGCTAATGTAGCTTATAAGAACCATGACAGATGGGACCGGCAGTTAGCGTAATGGCTATGTCGCTGGACTCCCATGTAGTTGACTGTGGTTTGAGTCCTGGACCCAGTGACTTAGAACTCACGCCGGGCGCATGTGCGTGCGTGCCCAAGATCCCGAGAGAAGAATGGAGGAGAAGGGATTGCGGCGTGGCCATCCCCACTGGGGGGTGATTTCTTGCTTTCTGCCTCTCTCTGTTTGGAGAGCGCACACACCCTATAGCAAAAACAAAACAAAACTATGACAGATTAGACCAGGACTATTGCATGCTTATTTTCAATGCAACAGTACAAAAGTATAACAACTTTACCTTTGGATTCTTGCCTTCTTTGGCTAATAATGCCCGAAGTCTTTCTTGTGAAGGGGGTGCAATGAAGATAATATATGGTTTCAAATCTGAATTCCGGAGAGCCTTCAATGACTACAAGGAAAACATATTTGGATTTTTAAAATAATTTCCATCATTTAACTAATTCCTAATAATATGCCTAGAATATAATAATGTCATTTTTAAAAAAACACAGCCTTGGGCCAGCAGGTGCCGTGGAGTGCCTTACTGGCACTAGATCTCACATGGCCAACTCTCCACGGTTTGAGTCCTAGACCTGGCAGTTTGAAAAATCATGCCAGGCATGCGTGCCCAAGATCCCAAGAGGAGAATGGAGGAGAAGAGACAGTGGCGTGGCCATCCCCTTTGGGGATTGATTTCTTACTTTCTCTCTCTCTGGCGAATGCCTGTGCCCTATAGCAAAATCAAAAACAAAACAGAAACACAGCTTATGAGAGTTTCCAAACCTCTCCATAACAAAACAATTCATAATATCTCAAGATATCATTCACTGTAGGAGAAAAAAAAATATATATACACACACACTATATATATATATATACACACACACTATATATATATATATATATATTTATACACACACACACTATATATATATATAGTGTGTGTGTGTATAAATGAATACATGTAATGGTATCTTACTCTTTTATGTAATGAAATATGAGTGAATGACATTGAACGATGACAACTGTAATGCTGAAATACCTTGCAAAAAAGATCACATACAGATTATAACAATATATGAAAAAAATCCATTTTGGAGGAATTAAAATCAGAGCACTTGCCTTGCTAAGTGCCAGGCACTAAATACAAGCATTATCAGAGAGAAAATCTTCACATATACACGCAAAAGGAAATTGAGGAATGGGACACCAAAGATAAAAAACACTGTTTGAAATTAAGAGTCGGCAGTTTTCACTTTGTTTTTACCACTGTATAGCTGTGTGTTCTCAAACTGAAGCTCTCTACTAAATTGAGATTATCGGGATGTCCCATTTTATAACTAAAAATGTTAAAATAATTAAAACGATATGCTGTGTACAGTAGTAAAGTGCTACTCAAGAAGAGCCAAATTCCACATGGCAACCACAGTTTGAACCCCAGCCTAGAAAGCCTGAAAAACACTGGGTACATGAGCGAGTGCCCAGATCTAAGGGATGGAGCACAGGGGGAAGGGGATCAGAGCATGACCAGACCTTGTGGAGGGTGTGTGACCCTTTCTCCATCTCTCTTTCATGTGCATGTGCATGTGCTTATGCTCTATTGTGAATAAAGAAAATAAAAACAATATGCTCAATACATGAGTACTTTAGTACCTGCTAGCCCAAATATAAAAAAATTCTAGGAGGGGGCTAGCAGATAGCATGGATATTAAGGTGCCTAGAACCGACATGGCTGACCATGTGGTTCCAGTTCCAGACTGGTAACTTGAAAATCACACAGGGGACATATGCGTGCGTGTCCAAAATCCCAAGAGAAGGGACTGAGGTGGCGGCCTCCCTTCTGGGTGGTGATTTCTTGCTTTCTGTCTCTCTGGTGAGTGCACACATCCTATAGGAAGAATCTCTCTTAAAAAAAAAAAAAAAAAGTAAGATTTGGGACCAGCAGTTGATACAGTGGCTATGTTGCTGGACTCCATGTAGTCCTGGTTCAAGTCCTGGACTTGGTGGCTTAAACTCACGCCGGGCACATGTGCATGCATGCCCAGAATCCTGAAAGGAGAATAGAGGAGAAGGGATTGTGGCGTGGCCATCCCCCCATGAGGGGTTGATTTCTCTGTCTCTCTCTTTCTGGCGAGCGCACACACCCTATAGCAAAAACCTCTCAATAAAAAAAAAAAAAGATTTTATTTACTATTATTTTAACTTGCTACAGAACTTGTACGCAAGAGACTTAGCAACTTGTCTGATTTAGCGAATTTGTAGGAAAAACTGTATGATAATTCATTAGATTCTGTCATTCTTGAATCAAAATACAGTTTCCACTAGATGACTCTGTAAAACATGCACTTTATGCTAAGACATAGAACCAACTCAAATGCCCACGAACAGATGAATGGATTGATAAACTGTGGCACATATACTCTATGGGATACTACTCAGCCATAAAAAACAAGACAACCCTGGCTTTTGACAGAAAGTGAATGAATATGGAAGATTTACTGCTGAGTGAAGCCAGCCAGGCTATGAAGGAGAGACACTGTATGTCTTCACTTAATATATACCAAATATCTGCACTCTATGACAGGAACTGAATGACTAAAGGATATAGAAACACAGTAAATGGTTGTGAATACCAGATATAGTGTGGGAAGAGGGTGGGTGAAGGAGTCTGAGGAAGGACAGTAAGGAGAAAAATAGAGAGGCATAGCATTAATGGGACAAAGAAATGGGGTATTATTTATTGAAGATAACTTTATAGTATTATCAACTGGACTGGGGAGAAATGTACACATGTTGGAATATTTACTTTGCAAGCTAAATAACGTGATTGAATATATATAAGAACTTGAAATTTAAAAAAAAGTGCACTTTAACACACTACATCAAAATTGTAGTTTTAAATTACCTGTGTACGAAGACTTAAAAGACATATTTTGCCAGAGTTGATCACTTGCCGGACAGAATCTATACTAGTTCCATATAAATTTTTCTCAAATTCACCATGTTCAATGAACTTTCCCGCTGCTACATCTGCCTCAAATGCTTGTCGAGAAACAAAGTGGTAATCTCTACCAGCAACTTCGTGGTCTCGCCTACTCCGAGTTGTATCTAGGTAAACAAAACCAGAAAAAAAAAATTGCCATGGATGAGTAAGTATGAGGAATAATTCCGTTAGTCAAAGAATTTTAACTTTGTAACACAGATGAACATATTGCCAAAAAATCTGGTTCAACAAAGTTCTCTTACTGGCAACATTATTTCGATGAAATGAACCAAAACTGTCCCTGCTGAATTAGATTTTAAGTGGTAACAGAAAAAGAGGAAAATAAGAATGCATCCCGACTTACGAGGAACTGCAGATGCAAAGCGGTCCTTTTCTTTGTTCATGAGCCTCTGGCGCAATTCATTCTGTCCACAGTTCTGTGGACCAATCAAGATGATAGGTCTTTTCCTATTTGCTGGCTGATGATAAAGCGACATTTCCTCATAAGTTAAGATCTCCTCATTGTCATAATCTTTGGAAAAGAAAAAGTTAAGCTCTTTAGACAGAATTATTGCCATGTATTAAAGATAAAAACGTTCATGGATCTTCCCCCAAACTGGAAAGAAACAAAATCTGTCATTAAAAATTAACTTTTGGGATAATAGTAATAAATGGTTATTACTGTATCATGAGCCTTTCCCCATCTCATTTTATCCTTGCCCAGATACTATGAAAATGAATCAGATAATAATATACTAGTCCTTCTAGAATTTTTTATTGCTTGTTTCATACTGTTTTTGAACATAATTATACTGATATTCACATAAAATAACTAGTTTGCAGTCAGTACTTTGACAAAGGGTAGGGTCCCAGGGCATAAGCTAATGAGAAGAGTATTTCATCTTTGTAAAATGTAGATACTAATACTCTAAACTTTAAAAGGTTGTTTTAAAGATCAGATACAATGTGTATGCTTAGCACAATAGTTGGCACATTTACATATACTGACTGTAACTAGTGTTATCAGAGAAAGCTGGAATATTTTCCTGTAGTTATGTAATCTGAAAACAGGTTATACCTGTACTATCCATAGTTTCTGCATTTATGTTTACTTTATTCTGGAATACTAGCTCAGAGTCATGACTCAGGTTGAGGTAATAAATTATGATGGGTGGGGTAACATTCCTTAAAGTCCATAATCAAGATAAGACCAGAGCTGTCAAGTAGGAAGAACAAAGACAGCTAGCAGCCTGCCATGTCCTCACTCATATTACTTGACCTGACTGGGAAGGAACATCAGATGTGCAGTCAGACTCTCTCAGCTGTTAAGTTCAAAGGTCAGAGAATCAACTTAGTCTTGCCAGTGTTCAGAGAGGAGCCTGGCACAGAGTAAGAACTCAAACTGTATTTGTTTAAATTCCAGTGCACCGATCACTTTAATATCTGAACTTGAATCTATTAATCCGTAGCCTCAAGGACTTCATTGTGAGAACTAAAGCATATAGTTACTACCACAGACAGGGTAGTTATTATAAATGGTAGTGATTTGTTTAGAAAGACTAATGACTATGACATCATTATGAACAACAAATTAATTTCTTCCTTTTTCAAAAATGCTTTTCTCTGGAGCCAGCAAGTGGTGTGGTGGTTAAGGTGCTGGACTCCCACATGGCTGACCATGGCTCAAGTCCTGGACCTGGAGGCTTGCTTTCTCACTCCCCCTTGTCAGTGAGCACATGTGCCCTACAGCAAAAATTAAACATAATAATAAAAATTTAAATAAATAAATCTTTTAAAAAATGTTTTTCTCTGAAAAATCAGAGTTATATTTTTTTGGGAGAGGTTTTTGCTATAGGGTGAGTGCACTCGCCAGCCAGCCAGAGGAACAGAAAGTGAGAAATCACCCCGCCAGGGGCGATGGCCACGCCGCAATCCCTTCTCCTCCATTCTCCTCTCGGGATCTTGGGCATGCACACGCACCCGGTGTGAGTTTTAAGCCACCAAGTCCAGGACGCAAAGTGTGGTCGACTACATGGGAGTCCCGTGACACAGCCATTACGCTAACTGCTGGTCCCTGAAAAATCTGAGTTCCTTCCAACATGTACAATCAGATTGTGACAGCGTTTTGATTACAGTCTTAGTTTATTCAACTATGGGCTTCAGAGTTGCCAAGTTTTTTATAGTGTAGTTGCTGTTAGAGTTGGACCACTTTGTTTAGTCTGTTTCAAAAAACAAAATGGATATTAACCATAAGTACAGAAGAGAAAATAAAAAACTCAATAAATCTTAGTTACAGAACTGGTCAATTAGAATAAAAGGATATTTATGGGACCAGCAGATGGTGTAATGGCTACGTCATTGGACTCCCATGTAGTCGGCTACAGTTTGATTCCTGGACCTGGTGGTTTGAACTCATGCCGGGTGTGTCCATGTTTGCCCAAGATCCTGAAAAGGGATTGCGGCATGGCCATACCCCCTAGGAGGTGATTTCTTGCTTTCTGTCGCTCTGTCTCTGTCTGTCTTTCTGGTAAGTACATGTACCCTATAGCAAAACCCTCTCCAAAAAAAAAAAAAAAGAAAAGAAAAGATACTTATTTTTTAAAATTTTTTACTGAAGGTGATCAATCTCAGATTCAGCTTTATGTGGAATATTTCAATAACCTATAACATTTTATCTTCATTAATTAAATTGTTCCAAAATATTTCAAGTTCTAGACAGAATAAGCCTATAAATCATATAGGAAACTAAGGAATGTCATTGCTGTATTATTTGATTTGTTTCTAACATGACTGAAAGCAGGGGTGGTAAATTCTAATGCCCATGAGGACCAACCAAGCAGGTAATAATGAAATCAGTAAATCAGGTTGGGTTTATGAGAAAATGAATGGTGGAGATTGTTGACTAGATAGCAGGTACCCAGTATCAGAGCAACAGCCATCACTCAGGTATAGCACACTACTGTCACCTGATGATACAAGCCCAGTGTTATGAGAACTCTTGACTTTAAGAGAAGCTAAACTTTAATTCTTTTTCATCTTAGCAATCAATCAGAATAAAACAAAAAACACTCTGCATGCCTGACTTAGCCAGTAGGTAGTGGACTCTGTGGAATGATTTGCCTCTGTGACGTAAGCTATTATAAACAGAATATTAGATTTTTTTGTTTGCTTCAAACACATCTATTTTCTAATATTTTATTAAGAGCAAGTATTAATTTTGCACAGAATTTAAATTAAAAAAAAAAAGAATCAATTCAACACTAATTATGCTAAAGACTACTTTAGTTTTTATACCAGGTTGTCCCAGAATTCAAAACACTGCATTAGTCATAGGATGCCAAACAAGGACATGTTAAAGAACAAAACATGACAAGAAATAAAAAATTCCCTGAAATATTAGTTTTTTTCAAGTATCAGATTTAGACCTTTCAAGATTCCAGCTCTACTGAGTAGAACTTACCATCATTTTTATTGGCATTGTATAAAACCTTTTTCCTTTTCTTTTTATTCTTCTTTGCACACCATAGTTTCCCTGTTGAACAATCATAAAAGTAACTATAACATGTGGTATTTGTGGTATTCCTTGAACAAAACTACAAATTTCAAATTTAAGGATTCAAATAGGTTTTGATTTAAATTTATCAATACTTATACTGTTCATAGAAGAACTATTTTTAGAAAAGTATTTATGATTTCCCATTAATTACATATTATGAACAGATAATCTTATCCTCTCTTTATAGTTCAAAGATAATCAGTTTTGTCTCCTACATTGCATATTCCATGGATATATCTTTGACACTTCTAATCGATTTGCAAATTTACACAGTTCTAGAGAAACACCCCAAAAACCTCCTCTTAATCGCAAATTTAAGTGTCTACCTGATTTTTCTGGTTCTTTATCTTCTTCTATGGTTTGCTTCATGGCTTCCCTTTGTTGTTGAAAGCTTTTCCCTTAAGAACAAGCAAGAAAGAACAAGAAGTATAAAATATTTAAGATAAAAAGATAAAAGATTTTTTTTTCCTTTTTGGGAGAGGTTTATGCTATAGGACATGTGCGCTCGTCAGAAAGACAGAAAGTGAGAAATCACCCCTCAGGGGGGACGGCCACGCCGCAATCCTTTCTCTTCCATTCTCCTCTCGGGATCTTGGACACACACGCCCAGCCTGAGTTTAAGCCACTGGGTCCGGGACTCAAACTGTGTTTCACTACATGGGAGTCCAGTGACATAGCCATTATGCCAACTGCTGGTCCTTCAAAAGGTTTTTTTTCAATCCAAAGGAAAACACTAGAAATAATTCACTAATACCTCCTACCAAATCGTTATGCTAGCACATGAGAGTAATATTAACTATGATATATAAGCTTCCAAATATGTTTAAAGTAATATATTTCAACCCCACTTGACCAATCCTATCATATGTATTACTGGGATATATTTCATCTATTAGAAAACACAGGGCTGGCCCCATAGTACAGTAGCCAATTGCAGTTCAAATCCAGGCCCGAGTGGCTTGAAGACCACACATCAGTGTGTGTGTCCTGAATCCCTGCAGAATGAAGAAATGGAGAAGGACTGTGGTGTGACCATATTCCTTTGGGGGTTGCTTCCTCTACACCTTAAGAGTGCATGTGCCCTCTGAAATTTAGAAAAAGGATAAATAACAAACCAACAGAAAATTTAATAGTTCAACATTTTTTCCCATTTTTAAAATTTCATTTTCTTTTATACATTCAATTACATTATTTAGCTTACAAAGTGAATTATTTCAACAGGTGAACATTTCTCCCTTAAATGAGATTTAATTGAACATTTTTTTAGTGCATAAAGTACTATCCCAGATTTTACAGTGGCTCTGGTCATTTGGAATTATCTCAAATCAAGCATATCAATTTTAAGAATTAACTTTCCAAAATTATATGAAATGGGGGCATTTATCACTTTTCAATTTCAGTACACCATTCAAGGTATTCCCTCACATTTATCATTCTTAATCTCTCTTAGTTTGTATGTATATACATGTGTTGACAATTTTTTTACTTTCACTCTTAAATTGCCAATGACACAAATAAATGAAAAACATGTTTTCCTCAGGGTAAAATTTTAATACAGGAGATTTTAAGGGTTCTGAACTGCATCTCCTTTTCAGACCTCTACCTTAAAATTAAATGTATCTTGGGACCAGCAGTTAGCGTAATGGCTATGTCGCTGGACTCCCATGTAGTCGACTGCGGTTGGAGTCTCGGACCCGGTGGCTTAAACTCACGTTGGGCGCATGTGCGTGTGTGCCCAAGATCCTAAGAGGAGAATGGAGGAGAAGGGATTGCGGTGTGGCCATCCCCCCTGGGGGTGATTTCTTGCTTTCTGTCTCTCTGTCTCTGTTTGTCTGGCGAGCGCACGTGCCCTATAGCAAAAACTTCTCCAAAAAGAAAAAAAAAATTAAATTTATCTTTTCCTGAAGTATATAAGAAGTTTTACTTAGAAAATTCTGGATTACATTAGAGTTCTACTTTTATACTTAATTTTTGTATCTAACTTTCACTTTTAAGCCATGGAATTTTTTTTTTTAACTGCCAGAGGGCATGTGTGCTTGCCAGAGAATCAAAGAGAGAGACAAAGAGGAAAAAAGCACTCCCAATGGGATATGGCCATGCCATAATGCTTTTTCTTCCATTTCTCCATTCTGTTGGGATTTGGGGCATGCACATGTACCTGGCATGTTTCTCAAGCCACTGGAGTCAAGATTTGAACTGTGGTAGGTCACGTGGAAGCTAGTTCTCTTAACTCAGTAGACTATGGGGCCAGCCCAAGTCAGAGATTTTTTTAAAAAATCAATAAATAAATTCTATTTATGTTGGGTATTTGTGCCCAACATATATATAAGCTATATAATTTAGTGTATTTCTTAAGAGCATATGCAACAACATCAGTATCAAGTATGATATTCTTAAGAATCATTAAAGGAAACCTGGTTATCTTTAGGAGCTTTGAAGGCTGCATTTGTAGTAGAACAAGTAACGAGGACTAGAGGAAAAATTTTAAGGGTATTAAAATTTATTCTCTTGTTGGGACCAGCAGCTGGCATAATGGTTATGTCACTAGACTCCAAGTAGTTGACCGTGGTTTGAGTCCCTGACCCAGTGGCTTAAACTCATGCCAGGAGTGTGTGCATACATGCCCAAGATCCCGAGAGGAGAGGGGATGCGGTGTGGCCATTCCCCCTTGAGGGTGATTTCTCGCTTTCTATCTCTCTCTTTCTGGTAAGCGCACATGCCCTATAGCAAAAACCTCTCAAAAAACAAACAAAATTATTCTCTTGTTATAATTATTTTTTATTGCCAAAGGGAGCATGTACTTACTAGACAGGCAAAGAGACAGAGACAAAGGGAAAGAAAAGAGCACCCCACACTGTGGTGTGATCATGCCACAATCTCTTTCCTAAGTACAGCACCTTTTGAATGTGTATATAATAATATTGAACAAATAATCAGATACACTATTATCCTTATCCCCATTTTATCATATTCCTTTGCCTTCTCTGCTAGTTTACTATATTTCTCTCAGTTCTGCTTCCCTCACTCCACTCTACCCCCTACCTGAGAACTTAAGAAAACGTATATGTCTCTATATAGATTGTTCTATCATGTATCATCTTAGCTCTTGGTGAGAAACATGTTCTCTTAAGCTTAATATCTACATGAACTAAGGTTTCAGTTTAGCCTAAATTAGGGATAGTTTTAATAAAAAAAGTTTGAGATGGGGTCATCAGGTGGAGTAGTGGTTAAGGTGCTGGATTCTCACATGGCCAACCATGGTTCCAGTCCTGGACCTGGTAGCTTGAAAATCACACCAGGTGTAATGTGTATGTGCCCAAAATCCCAAGAGGAGAATGGAGAAGGGATTGCAGTATGGACATTCCTCCCTGGAGGGCTGATTTTTTACTTTTCCTCTGTTTCACTTTGATGAGCATACATGATCAATGGCAAAAACCTTAAAAAAAATGTTGGGGGTGCCCCATTTCTGCCCTAAGTGCACCTTAAGTATAATAAATTCAGCGGTGCTTATATAAGAAAAACAAAAAGTTTTATGCCCTCTAAGCGAAGCATCTTATCATTCTTAGAAATTAAGCTGGAGGAGGGATACAGAGGCAGAGCATTGACGGGGCGGGGAGGTGTGGTATAATCTGCTGAAGGTATTTTGATCAACTGGACTGGGGAGAAATGTTCACATATTGAAATGTTCACTTCATAAGCTAAACAATGTCACTGAATGTATATAAAAATAAATTAATTAATTAAAAAAATCATTTAGAGAAAAAAAGAAATTAAGCTTGATGCTGAAATGACGATCTTATTTTAGTATAAGAGTTCAATAAAAATGTTATTGCCTTGATAACAGGGAAGTTGTTTTTTTTTTTTTTTTTTTTTTGAGAGGTTTTTGCTATAGGGCGCATGCGCTTGCCAGAAAGATAAAAAGTGAGAAATCACCCCACAGGGAAGATAGCCACTCTGCAATCCCTTCTCCTCTCGGGATGTTGGGCATGCATGCACATGTGCCTGGTATGAGTTCAAGCCACTGGGTCTGGGACTTGAACTGTGGTCAACTACATGGGAGTCCAGCAACATAGCCATTATGCCATCTATTGGTCCCATAACAGGGAAATATCAGTGTCTACGGGGAATGTAGCACAGCATGGAACTGGTTGATGAGGTTATATCATAATTCCATTTGAAAGCCCAACAAATTGGCCACATTTCTATTTAAGATACTTATGCTATGAGAATATATATTAAAAAATCAACTACATGAAAAAGTAACTGCAAAAAATTTTAAAGTTATGAAAAAGGACATTTTCTCTGTGAACACTTGCATTTGCATAAGTTTTTTCAAATTACCAGAGAGTGCATGTGCTTGCCAGAGAGAGAGAGAGAGAGAGAGAGAGAGACACCTCCCCAGTGGGGCAAAGAGGTCACGCTGCAATTCTTTTTTTTCCTGTCTGCTCCTGTCAGGATTTTGGGCACACAAGCACAACTGCCTGGCATGTTTTTCAAGCCATAGTCAGCCACATAGGATCTGGCTCCCAATGAATATGGCTTAAGCACTGTGCAACAGGGCTCGCTCTTGAGTTTTCTTTTAATATTAAGTACTTTCTACTGTTTTGTCTCTTACCTGGAACAAGCCCAGCCAGAGGCTGATTATCTTCATCTCCTTCCCTGTAGGCCTGCCACCAGTTTGGATCTTCTTGGCTGATCACATGAAGTATATCCCCCTTTTGAAAAGACAGACCTAATTCTCGACAAGGAACATAAGGGTCATCTGATGGGTCATAATCAAAATGAGCTTTTACATGGATCTAAAAGACAAAAAAGGTTAAAAATAAAAACAATAATAATACAATGGCAACAATGTAAATGTTACAATTTTCCATTAATGCAAATAATGTTAAGTTGAAAGAAGTGTTCAGGGGACAGTAGATGGTGTAGTGTTTAAGGAGCTGGACTCCCACATGGTCAACCAACGTTTTGAGTCCCAGACCTGACAGTGTGAAAATCATGCCAGGTGTATGTGTGTATACATGGCCAAAATCCCAGGAAGAGAACCGAGAAGGGATCGCAGCATGGCTATCCTTCCAGGGGGCTGATTTCTCACTTTCTCTCTCTCTCCTCTCTCTCTCTGGTGAGCAAAAGAAAGAAAAGAGAAAAAAAAAAGTATTCAATTAAGTAATGTTCGGGGCAGTTTCAAGGCTCATCACTTGTAGTCTCTTGGCTGACTGTAAACATGTACAAAAGTATCCAAATCGCTTCACTGTTAGCAGCTAATAAGATGAGTTGCAAAGGTGTCTCAAATGCTTGAGAGAAGCAGAAATGTAATTTAAAAAGTCCTGACATATAAAAACAATGACTACAGTACGATATGCAATCTCCCCCCACCCTTTTTTTAAAAGATGGGATCTTGCTGCTTCCTCAACCTCCCAAGTAACTGTCACCATGACAAGTATGTGTCACCATTCTAGCTTTTAGGGTGGGCCAAGAATTTAACCCCAACCTCTTATTTGGCCTTATCGTGCCCAGCAGTGTCTACCAGCATGAGTTAATGTAGCTGGGCCAAAGTATGCCATTTCTAAACCAATGCTACCAGAAAAGGTAGACTTTAAGCCTCACCACAACACCTGGCTCTGCGGCACAGTGGTAATACACAGCTAAAGAGAAGCCAGATCTCACGCAGAAACCTCAGATCAAATCCAGCCTAGTGAGCCTGAAAACATGCCAGGCATATGCGTGAGTGGCCAAAATCTGATGGGCTAGAGGACTGGAGGATGGGGATCGCTGTATGACCAGACCCTGTGAAAAGTACCATCTCTCTCCCTTTCTCTCTCTCTTACTTTCATACGTGTACATGTGAGTTCTATCATGAAAAGGAGAAAAAAACAGCAAAATTAAACCTCACCATTAAATGACACCATTTAAGCAGGTGAGTGTTCATTTCCTTGGGGCTGTCAATCCCTCGACTCTACTGTTAGTGCAAGTGTGTCTTAATCTCTCTCAAGTGTTTCTTCTAAAGGGATATGTGTAGGTTCATGAAAGCAACATACCCCATACTGCTAAAATCATTCAAATCAAGTTTAAAATAAAGTCCTATAATGTGTACTATGTGAGCTTTAAAACATTAATGATACAAGTTACAATTTTTGCTTTAACAGTGTTTCTATTAGAATAAATCAAAAAACTGTACTATGTTATTTAACATTAACAGTAGGTAAGAGCTCACATGACTTTATAGGAAGCTATTTCCTATTCCATTTCCTCCAATAAATTTCTGCAAAATATAGCAAAGTAATCTTACTTCTAAGACTTTATAAAGGAACTAATATTCTCTTTAACTATTCCATATCTAATTTTTACCTAACCTGGGTAAGTGGCATGTGGCATTTCCTTGGTCTGTAAACAAAACAAAACAAAACAAAAACAAAACAGAACAAACAAACAAAACCTTAATCTAATAAAATCTAACTTTTCTTTTCTTTTTTTAAGAGAGTGTTTTTGCTATAGGGCATGTGTACTTGCCAATGAGAGACAGACAGAAAGTGAGAAATCATCCCCCAGGGAGGATGGCCATGCCACAATCCCTTCTCCTCCTGGGATTTTGGGTATGCACACACATGTGCCTGGCTTGACTTTTATGTCACTGGGTCCAAGGACTCGAATAGCAGTCGACTATGTTGGAGTCCGACAACGTAACCATTACTTTATCTGCTGGTCTTGCTTTAATAAAATCTGATACCTACATGCCATAAGCTTTCCTGCCCCACAAAGGTTAAATTCAAGTCTGGGCTTAATAAACTGAGTAATGGATTAATAGCCTAAGAATCCTAAATCCATTTCTATCTAAATGTTATTGAGCTTTTCTTACCACAATGGAGGCTGTATATCACAAAGATAATACTAGTTTGCTTCAAAAAAATCCTTTTAGAGAAGATAGTATCTTTTTATTTATTCATTTTTAAGACGAGGTATGACCATATCAAAATTCTCCTGACTCAGCCTTCCAGCTGGGGCTATAGGATATGCTAACCATACCTGGTGGTTTTTTCCCCCATAAAGGGGCCACTATCTTGCCCTGACCAGGCTTAAGCTTGTGATCCTCTTGCCTCAGCCTCTAAGAGTCTTGGACTACTGGCACCACCATACCTGATCTTCAGGTTGGACAGGTAATCAAACATGAGCATTCCATGTGATCCCAGCCTATAGAATGCAGTGTTTTAGCAGCACCAACAACAGCCAGGTGAAGAAGAGTATCTCCCTGGGTTTTTTTTTTTTTTAAGTTTTTTTTTTGCCATAGGGTGTGTGTGCTCACCAAAGGAGAGGGACAGACACAGAAACAGAAACAAAGAGAAGGAAAGTGAGAAATCATTCCCCAAGGGGTAATGGCCAGGCCATAATTCCCTCAACTCCATTCTCCTCTTGGGATTTTGGGCATGCATGCACACATGTCCTGTGTGATTTTCAAGAAGCTAGGTCTAGAACTTGAACCGCGATCAACCATGTGGGAGTTCAGCACTTTAAACAACTACGCCACCTGCTGGCCCTGAATACTATATTTCTTAAGCTCTTGAGACACTAACAAAATGGACTATTCTCAATAGATAAAAATAGGCTGTATCAAATTTGGTATTTTTTTTAAATTGCCATAAGGTGTGTGTGCTTACCAGAGGAGAGTGAAAAAGCAGTTCTGAATGGGGTATAATCATGCTGCAATCCTTTTACTTCTATTTCTCCATCCTGTTGATATTTTGGGCATATATGCACACATGCCCAGTGTGTTTTTCAAGGCACAAGCACTGGGATGCAAACAATGGTCAGTCATGTGGGATCTGGCTCTGTATGCTCAGCACTTAACTGCTGCACTATGGGGCTGGCCTGATAAAATATTTACTAAGTGACAAGGACAATGACATCAATATTTGACTTGAGGTATCTCTAAAGAACATTGTTTTATTTCAAAAAAACAAAAATGCAATGTAAAATAAGAAAAGAGATAAGCTAGGTCTCAATATACAAACAGCAAAACTAAGTTTTTTTTTTTTTAAATGATCCATTTGGGGCCAGTAGGTGGATGGTGGCTATGGTGCTGGACTACCACATGGCAGACCACGGTTTGAGTCCTGGACCTGGTAGCTTTCTCTCTCTCATGATCACACATGCTCTACAGCAAATTTAAATAATAATAATAATAATAATGATAATAATAAGTAATTCTTTCAAAATAAATAAAAAGCAATCCATTAAAAAATGTAAATTAGTGGAGCAGCAGGTGGAGCATCTCTGTTAAGGTGACTGGATTCCACATGGCTAACTGTGCAGTTTGGAGCCCTGGACCTGGTGGCTTGGAAACCACACTGGGAACATGTGCTTGCAGGCCCAAAATGCAGAGAGTAGAATGGAGAAGGGTGGTGGTGGTGAGTGTGTGTGTGTGTGTGTATGTGTGCGGGGGGCAGTGATATCTTGCTTTCTCTCACTGTCTTTCTGGCAAGCGAACATGCTCTACAGCAAAAACTTAAAAAGTAGACCTAAATAACTAAATGTTAGTCTGCTTTTGGGATAACTTTTCACTGATATACAAAGATTTCAAAAGGTTCATGGAAAAATGAATTAAAGTATGAGTTTATTTTGGTGTCAGAATTTTCTGAAATCATGCATAATTTTATCATAATACACATTTCCATGAACTCTTTGAAGCCCCCTCATATTATACAAGTATAAAAACACACATCGTCACAAGCATGTAGCACAATGTAAATAAAGTAATAAAGTTAATATTTTATTTAACTTTATTATTATTATTATTTTCCAGTTTGATCAGAGACAGAGATAGAGGGAAAGTGAGAAAACAAGTCACCAGTCAGAGACTTGAACTGCAGTTGGCCATGTGGGAGTCCAGTGCTCTTAACCACCATGTCACATGCTGGCCCGCACAACGTATTTTCACAAACCAAATACACTGTGTAATCAAGACCCAAATCAAGACCCTGATTCCTAGAAACATGGTTGACTTTCCTCTTTATTTTACATCATATAATAGAATCACATGTTACATAGCACTGATCAATTATGGGTCAAATACTTAACCCAATCTGACAGGGATCTGCTATAATCCAACTAGAGAATGCCTTAAAGAACCTTGTTCTTAATGTGAAAATACTAGAGTTCTGGTAAAAATCTTAAAAATGTCACTCAGCCCAAACATGAATTTTATTAAGTTATGCAAGAGAGCAGCGAATTCAAATGCACTTTAGTCAAAAAAGCAAAAAATTACACATAAGTTTATAAACTTGGCATGAGAAGTCTAATATGTAGGATGATCTAAATATACTTTCTGAAAAAGCTCTGCTTGAGTGCATTCCCTGTCAATAATGGTTTCAGAATCTGTTTAAACTGTTACCTTTGAAGGTAAAAAACCCTTGGAAATCTAGTAATGGAATTTTAGGCATCACTCGAGGTAGTGGAAAAATAATTTTTAACAGGCTTTTCAGAGATTTATCATATCAGATTACTTTGTCAGCCTGATAGATGATTTTATCAAATCACTTTTTGAAAGCAATACCCAACATGTTGTTTTTCAAAGTGTTCTGCACAGATCACCTGCCCTGAAATGTTCATTAAGATGCTGAAATGTCATGCCAAGCCTGAGACTTTCAGATTGCAGTTTAATCTGGTTCCTTGTGTAATTAATTACTAGGTATAGAAATCTTAAAGAGAACTACTACCCCCAGGGAAATAAAAAAGAACAGTGAAAAACAAGTCCCTAGGTTTATGACCTTCATCAGAGGCTAACAAAATCACCCGGGGATGGTTTTTCTATTTACTCTCCCATGGCAGTTCTTAACCCCCCACATCCCACATTCTGATTTAAATGTCTTGGAATGGAGCTCCTCTTTGGGTAGGCTGAGAAAAGTACAGAGGATATGCTTTACTTCTGTGACAAGCATATCTACTTCTATCTAAAGTTTATCTTAAAATTAAGAGCAAAAGAACTCAATTTTTCCTAAGCAAAATTTAACATCAGAAAAATGAACATTTGAAGGAATTAAAATCCGAGTATTGCTTAACATGCACTACATGATGTCTATCCATATACTGCACTGATAAGAGTCTTACTAGTTTTATTACAGAAATCATCTCTACCAGTCTATCCTCTGTTAGTGGCTAATTTATTTTATTTTCCATACAAAGAAAAACAAAGTCCTTTTAAAATGCAAGCTAGAAGCTGACCCTCACAGAAAGCTCCAGAGTCTAACAATGCTGTAATCCTATCAGATCAAAATAGTGTTTGGTTTCTAAACTGAAAACAAAATCTTGTTTAAACTTCTTTTTTTTTTTAAGAATAATTTTATTCTTATTTATTTAAACTTGACTGGAGAGAGCAGAGCAAGTGAGAGGGCAAAGGAAAGGAAGAAAGTAAGCCGCCAGGTCCAGGACTCAAACACCAGTCGGTCATGTGGGAGTCCAGTGCCCTTAACCACCATGCCACCTGTTGGCCCCTAAATTTCATATTATAGACTTGCTTGGCTATAATTATCTTTCAGTCCATTTTCTTTTTCTTTTTTTTTTTTTTTTTTTTGTTCTTATGAGCTGTTCACATTTAAAGTACTAATGATGAAATGGGAATAGGATAAGGAGACAATGATCTAATAGTTTGTTTATATCTTTCCAAAGACAATCAATGTTCCAAAATATTTTTTCTTAGTAATTTTTATTCTGTACATCTTGTAGATTCACCTTTAACTTTTAAAGTCATTTATAGTAAATAGTGAAAGTAAGTCAAGAAAAGCCTTTGTGGTGTCATGTAGCAGTTTTCAATTCTCTTCCTTCATCCAAGCATCTTTATTATTTGTTCTTTCATTTTTTTGCAGAAGAGAAGTTTGGGGCACTGTGGGACATCCAGTTGATGGGCAAAAAGAAGTATTAACCTTAGAGAAATAGCAAGCTTAATAGAGTAACTGCCCTAACATGAAAAGGGATATACATCCAATATAAACTGAAATTTTCTCGAGTTTTTGTATCTTTTGATACTTATTTATAAGAATCTTACTGCATTAAAAGATTCCAGATCTTCTAAATGAAAAAAGAAACTAACATGAAATTGTATTGCGTTGTCGGGGAAGTCATGACGTATTTTTCTGTTTTTCTACGCAAAAATGCATGGCTTTCCTGACAACCCAATATAATGCATTTTATACCTCTAACAGGCCAATAAATGTATTTAACAACAGGGGTTTTTCAACTTTTTCTTATGACCCAGTTATTTCCATAGTGCAAGGCACAGAAGAAGGATCATAATAACGGCTAATATTTATGAAACAGTCAACAGCCTCTGAATTTTCTGGTACACATTCCATCACTACTAGGCAGTATGATTACCCTGCATTTCAATTTACTCCTCTGTCAGATCAGGGCATTAGACTAGATGAAAAAAATCTCTTTTGGGGCCAGTCGGCGACATGTTTGTTAAGGCAGCTGGATCCTAAATGGACGATCATGCAGTTTCAGTTTCAGAGTTGGAGACTTGAAAAGCTCACGCAGCACATGTGCACACCTGACTATACCCCACGGTGGGTGCTTTCTCACCCCTCCCCCCACACCTCTCTCTCTCAAGCTCATGTGCCCTATGGTAAATTTAAAAAAAAAAAAATCCTTTTCAGCTCTAAAACTTTTAACATGCTCTGCTTCCTGGGGGCCAGCAGGTGGCATAGTAGTTGAGGTGCTGACCTCCATGGTTGGCTGCAGTTAGTCTCAGATCCAGTGGTTGAAACTCCTGCTGGGTGCGTGTAGTGCATATGCCCAAAACCCCATGAAAAGAATAGAAAAGAGACTGCAGTGTGGCCATTCCCCTTGGGGTGTAATTTCAAGCTTTCTGTCCCAGCCTCTCTATAGAGCACATGTGCCCTACAGCAAAAATCGCTCTCCCTCAAAAAAAAGTAAACGTGAGAGTCACACCCAGAAGTGAACCCCAAGGCACCAACACTCCTGAAAGAGCAGCTATGTATGATGCAAAAAAACCCTAAACTCAGGGACTGCTTATCTTCATATTAGTTATTTTTGCTGTATGTAACATTATAATTTAGCAAGTGAATATACTGAGTTTTCTGATAACACTTATTTTATTTGTCTCTCTTAAATACATGTTTCTAAAATCACAAAACAGATCAGAAAGATACTTTCTGCTGCTCTGTAGCAAAATGCAGATGCTGATCTGTAGTATGATTTTCAACAAACTGATTTGGATTTTTTTAGGTTATTAATCCCATAATCACACCGCATGTATCAACCAAAATTGCAATTCCCAGGGCTAGCTGGTATCATGGTGTTAAGGCAGTTCGATCCTATGTGGTTCAAGTCCCAGACTGGTAGCTTAAAAAACATGTTGGGTACATGTGCATGCGTGCCCAAAATCTTAGAGGAGAATGAAAGAGAAGGCAATACAGTGTGGCCACTGTTCTATGGAGTGCTTTCTCATGTACTCTTATTTTTCTTTGGTGAGTGCATACATCACAGAGAAAAAAAAAAAAAAAAAAAAATTTCCTATCATTATTACCTTTGTGGAAAGCTTTAATGCAAGATTTAATAACAGTTCATTTTAAGCCAGAGATGTTTGATAAAAACTTTGCAAAAAAATATTGTCAATTAAGAGTTTTTTTGTTTGTTTTTGAGAGGTTTCTGCTATAGGGCTCGTGCGCTTGCTTTCAGAAAGACAGAGAGAGAAAGAAAGCAAGAAATCCTCCCTAGGGGGGATGGCCACGCCGCAACTCCTTCTCCTCCATTCTCCCCTTGGGATCTTGGGCATGCATGCCCCCATGCCTGCAGTGCGTTTAAGCCACCGGGTCCAGGATTCAAACCGCGGTCGACTACATGGGAGTCCAGTGACATAGCCATTATGCCAACTGCTGGTCCCAGGAGTTCTTTTTAATAGAAGTAGCAAAGGAAGAGAAAAATATTGTAGATCACTGTTATTTGGGGGGAAAAAAATCCCTACTAATTAAACGCTATGGTTTAAAGCAGACAATTTTCTGTTTCTAGATTTTTGCCATAGGCTGCATGTGCTCTCCAGAGAGAGGGAAAGTGAGAAATCACCCGCCCTGGCCATGCCACAATCCTGTCTCATCCATTCTTCTCTTAGGATTTTGGAAACAAATGCACACGTGCCTGGCGAGATTTTCAAGTTGCCAGGTCTGGGATTTGACTATGGTTGGCCATGTGTGAATCTAGTGCCTTAACCACCATTTCACCTGTTGGGCCCAACACAGATAATCTTGACATTATCTTTTTCTTTCTATCTTTTCCTTCTTTAGTTTTTTTTTAAGAATTATTTTATTGAACTATATTTTACTTATTCACTTATTTACTTTAATTTGACCAGAGAGAGAAAAAAGTGAGAAAGCAAACCGCCAGGCCCAGGACTCAAACCACGGTCGGCCATGTGGGAATCCAGCGCTCTTAACCACCATACCACCTGCCGGCCCCTTCCTTTCTTTTTAAAGCTACTTCACTTTATAGTTAAGTAGCTCTTGAGATTCTTCACCATAAACTTATAAATAGAAGGTTGCAGAAGCAACGTTCAATATGTTCCATAAAGAATAAAGGGAAAACATGGAATGACAGCCAAAATATAAAGCATAACTGTGATGAAATATTGATAAAAAAAGAAACTGTTCTTTTTAAACTGTTACACTTCTATAAAAGTTATGAATAATAATAGATGCAATACTTTAGGCTTTTGTTTTAAACCAGCATTTTAAAGTCTACAGTTTTTAACAGATTTATCAAGGTATAAATCATATATTATACCTTGCAATTGGACACAACTGGATGGCTTTTAGTATGTTCACTGAGTTGTGCAAGTATCAAAGTAGCACAATATGAGAACTTGTGTTACCCCGAAAAGAAATCAATGATTAGCAGTCACTCTCATTCCTTCCTAACACCCCATCCCTATACCTAAGGAAACACTAATTTACTTTCTGTCTCTATGAATATGACCCATTCTGGACATTTCATATAAATCAATCAATTCACGGCCTTTTGTGACTAACTTCTTTCACTCAGCGTAATTTATTCAAGGTTCATCCTGTAGCAATATATTAGTCCTTTAGTCTTTTTTATTATCAAATAATAACCCATTGTGTAGATATACTGTATACTATTTTATATTCATCAGCTGGTAGACACCTGGGTAGTTTTTACTTTCAGCATATAATGAATAGTGTTGCTATGCACATTCATGCACAAGTTCTTGTGTGAATGTATGTTTTCAAACTGCTAGGATATATACCTAAGAGTGGAACTGATGAGTAATACAGTAATAAAGTCTATTTTTAAATGAAGATAGTTGAATAAATGTTTAACAGACAGCAATACACTCTATAAAGAATTGCACACATTCGTAACAGCATTTTTTTGCTCAATGGGGAAGTATGTTTTTAAGTTAGATAAACCCACCGATACTTACAGAAAAAGGCAAAGTCAACATTGGAAATCATAAAAATTCTGAAAGTGATTTTCTACTTTTTAAAAGGTTCAGATCAGAGTTGGGTCTAGCAAGCGGTGTGGTGGTTAATGGTTGACAGTGGTTCAGTTCTTGGTTCTAGGAAATCATTCATTTGAAAAATCACTGATCTTGAAAATCATTCTGGGCATGTGTGCATGCATACCCAAAACCCAAAGAGGAGAAAGAAGAATGGAGAAGAGAATACAGTGTGGCCATCCTCCTTGGGAGATGACTTCTAATTCTCTCTCTCTCTCTCCTTGGCAAGTGTGTGTGCCCTATAGTAAAAACCTTAAAAAAAAAAGGGTCAGAGTTTACTAAATTTGAAATGTTGAGGGCTGGTCCCATAGTCTAAGGTTAAGGGAGCTGGATTACACATAGCTGACAATGGTTCAACTCCTCCTGGCCCTGGCAGCTTGAAGGACATGCTGAGTATATGTATGCGTATGTCTCAGTTCCTGACAGGATAGAGAAATAGAGGAGAAAGGATTACAACGTGACCACCCCTTACTGAGGGGTATTTCCCCACCACACCTGGTGAGCACATATGCCCCCTGGGGGGGTGGAGGGTAATATTTCATATTTATTTACATAAAAACTTCTAAATTTGTCCGTTTTTACTGAAGTGCAAGAAATACTTAAGAGTGACATTTCTGATACATAGCAGCAAATAGTAGTCATGGAATAATAATGAATATAAAAAAATCACTTACTACTGTTTCCTTGGCAGGAGGAGGCTTGATTTGTTGACTGGGAATCAGAACAAATGTCAAAGTACCATGCATATCAGACTGTAATAGAAAGTGCATTATTTTTAAAACTTGATTTTATGAAAATCATTCTATGATCTCATAGTATTCCCCAATCTGAACTATTCTGGAACCCCAAAGTACACTTTTCACAGACTCCATTGTATTTAAACTATCCTAGAATATAAAACATTCTGCAATTCTAGCCCAAGCCACTCAACTCATTAAGTCTTGGGTTTTTCTCTTCCATTCAATTTTAAGTTTAGGAAGATTCCATGATAAAGGGTTGTTAAGATGCCACAACGCTATACCAACTATGGATTATCTACTCTTATTATCTTCTACAGAAGAATTTGAAAAAATAATTAAGTAGGACTAGAAAAGCTATGCAAAAATGCAAATATTCTTACATACCGTCATCCTTTCTTTAAAGTTTCTTTCTTTTATTCATGACATAGCACACACGAGTGTGCATGTGAATGACAGTGAGTCAGTGTGTGTGACAGAGAAAAAGAGGCACTCTCCACAGGGTTTCATCATGCCATGATCTCCTTTCCTCGGCTCTTTAGCTCATCAGGATCCTGGTCACTTGCATGCGTGGCTGCTGTTATAGGCTGACCAGGTATCCAAACTCACATTTGGTCATGTGGTTTCCAGCACTGCAGTGTGGCATGCTACTACCTGCACCACTAAGGCTGGGCCATCTGTCATCCACTGTAGTTTATAACTGTATGGAATCTTACTGCTAGGTTCACTATCATTTTCTAGTACACCACTGATTGATTGCTTCATTCAGACACCTTCAGCCAAGACAGTAATCATCACAACTTCTGGTACCAATGCAGTGGGGAGCAGTGCTCAATCTAACAGGTAGCCAACAAAACAAAAGCTAAAAATGATGACCAGTGGAACGTTACAAAAGCAATAAATGAGGACGGGTAAAAATAGACATAAGCATGTTTGCATGTTTTCTAGATTTTACAACAGACAGCAACAAATAGAGATACCACTATAACGACTGGTACTAAACAACTGAGAATATATATCCAATGGGTGCATGTTTTCAAAGTGATCATAAATAGCCTCAAAAGACGATTATAAATGACTTACCAATAATACCAGCCCAACAGAACTTTCTACAATGACAGAAATATGCTGTAACTATATCATAATATGGTAAACCATTAGCTACATAGTGATTGCTCTTTGGCACATGAAATGCAGCTAGTGTGAATATGGAACTGGATTTTTAATGTTACTGAATTTAAATCAAAATAGTTACATGTAGCTAATGACTGTTACATTTAACAGTGCAGATGTATAAGCATTGCTATTATCTAGTATCGATAGAAAATAACAATCAAGAAAATAGGGGCCAGTAGGAGGCATGGTGATTAAGGGCAATGGACTCCCACATGGCCAACAGCAGTTCAAGTCCCGGGCTTGGCAGCTTTCTTCTCACTTTCTCTCTCTCCCCCTCTCTGGTCAAATTAAAATAAATAAATAAATAAAGTTAAATAATTCTAAAAAAGAAAACCAACATAAAGACCTTGAGAACATGGGCCTAGCAGGTGGCATGGTGCTTACATGCCCAAGAATCCTAACAGGATAAAGGAGGAACGACATTATGGTAAGGTCATCCTGATGCCCTGGGGAATGATTTCTCACTTTCCTTCTCACTCTCTCTCTGGTGACTGCACACATTCTATGGCAAAAAAACTTAAAAAAGAAAAAACCATGAGAACACAGACTTTGTTTCGTTACTCTTTCTCTAAAAGCTAACACAAGGTAGGCACTCAATAAATATTTACTGAGTTAATTAAAGATTTATTTTACTACCGATTTCAGAAGCAAATAAAACATACTTGGTAATAATAAAGCTCAAAGTAAAAAAAGTATCATTGGCCCCTACCCAAAAATAAAACTCTTCTAACAAATTGTGGAACAATTCTGTCACAAGAAAATTCGGCTAGAATAGAAGCAGAAGCAAATAAAACATACTTGGTAATAATAAAGCTCAAAGTAAAAAAAGTATCATTGGCCCCTACCCAAAAATAAAACTCTTCTAACAAATTGTGGAACAATTCTGTCACAAGAAAATTCGGCTAGAATAGAAGCTATCTACTGCCCTTAACAGTTATTTATAAATACTTAAAAAATATCTTATTCTGGGGTCAGCAGGTGGTATGGTGGTTAGGGCACTGTACTCCTACATGGCCGACTGCAGTTCAAGTCTCAGACCTGGCGATTTGCTTTCTTATGTTCTCTCTCTCTGACTGGTGAGCACACATGACTTATAGCAAATTAAAAAATAAATAAATAAGGTTAAATAATTATTTTTAAAAATATTTTATTCTAAAGTCTAATAAAAAAGAAAACAGCCTTTAAAAAGCTATTAATTATACTTTCACTTGTATCAACTTACCAATAAGTCAAAAACTTCATTGACATCTTTCCCCCGAATTTCAATGCCATTAATCTCCAAAACTTCATCTCCTTCATGTAACAGACCACTTTTCTCTGCTGCACCTCCTTTTACTATCCGGCTAATGATGACAGAATCCATTTCATTACGAACTGTAGCACCCTAAAACAAAAACAAAAACAAAACAAAACACAACCTCACTTAAAAATAAAGATGCAATTTTTTAAAGCATTTCTTCATTTTTAAATATTATTTTTTTCTATTCAACCATACCAGCCTTCAGATATCTTAAAAAAAAAAAAAAACTATACTTACACAGTAGAGTAATAATTATAATTAGATTTGAAAGCTGACCATATTCTCCACAACATTTTCTGCTTTACAAACACTCTATTCATTAGAATTTTGAAATCATGCAGATTTTGAAGCATAAAATAGAAAAAGGCACTTGCTTTAAAACAATGTGTGAAGACCAATAATTAAATTTGTCCTCTATATGCTGGATCCTATTCAAATGGTTACACTACATTTAGGTGTAATTAGTGAATGTGATATATAGAGTTTTTTTAATTCAAAATATGACAAGCAGAGGAATACCAATCTAGTTATTTAATGTGAAATAGTATAGCAACATCCAATTCACATTTACATGTATTAAACATTAGTATTTATTACACAAACTAGAAACACAATCGTAAAGTGTAGGCTCAAAATAGAGAACAAAGCTTGAAAAGTAGACACAATTTATAACACTTTTCTCTACAACTTTTACTTTAAAATTTTGTCAGCAGGAGGGGCCAGCAGAAGGTGTAGCGGTTACATTGCTGGACTCCCACACAGCTGACCGTGGCTCAAGCCCCAGATCTGAAAATCATGCTGGGCATGCGTGAGTGCATTCCCAAGATCCTGGGAAGAAAAGGGATTGAGGCATGGTCATGGTGGGAGGGGGGATAGGGGGGGATTTCTCACTTTCCCTCTCACTGTCTCTCTCTTGCACATGTGCCCTGAGGCAAAAACCTCTATATAAAAAAAAATTGTCAGCAGGTGTCATGGTGGTTAAAGTGCTGGATTCCCTCATGGCCAACCATGGTTTGAGTCCCAGACACAGTGGCTTGAAAATCACATCTGGCGCATGTGTGTGTGTGTCTAAGAATCCCAAGAGGAGAATGGAGGAGAAGGGACTGCAGTGTGGTCATTCCCCCAAGGGATGATTTCTCATTTTCGCTCTTGCTGTCTCTCTTTTCTCTGCTGATGACACATATCCTCTGCCCCCCCACGCCCCTCCCCAAAAAAAAATGAGGGAGAAAAGAAGTGAAAAAGAAAAAGAAAAAACAAAAGAAGGAAAGAATCTTGGATCAGAAATCCTGAACACTTACCAATGGAATATCACGTGCCTTTTCTATACGAACTATTTTTACAGTTTCTCCTCCGTACTGGCCAATGCTTTCGTAAACTCTTTCATCTGTAATGGGCTCTAGCTGCATTTCCTGCTCAGCAACCTTGTCATGGGCCAGTAAAAGTGCCTGTTTCAAAGAAATTCACATGTTTAAAGTAATAGCATGATTTATTTCTATATATTTTTAATCACATCATACACACAGTATTCTGATCATTAAATTTTTTAAAGTGGTATAATTAATCATATGTCTACATCTGTTTACAAATTTTACAATTTTTAAGACATGCAACCCTAACGTTTAGAGCTACTAATAACCAAAGATGTATATAGGATACACCCCAGAATGGATTATGCAAATGTGAACTGCTTAGTAAACCACATAAAAACAATTTAAATACCTAGAAACCACAGATAATTAAAATTTATGCAAAATATAACCCAAAAAAGAGGAATTTTGGTCCAGTAGTAAAGAAAAATAAATTGTTTCAAAAGTAATCTGGTTACTTTTTTTTAATAACCAGGCTAATTTTAAATGTAAAAATGTATACTCAGGCCCCAACCAGTAGTATGCCAACTGTGGAACTGGAAGCCCCCTGCTAACCACAGTTCATATCCCTGGCACAACAGGCCTGATGAAACCCTGGGTATGTGTACGTATGTATGCCCAGGATTCTGGCAGGCTAGAAGAATGGAGGACAAGTACTGTGGCATAACTGAGTCCTGTGGCACAGTGCTTTTCTTGCTCTTATGCGTGCACATACACTTTATCATGAAATTTTCTTTTCTTTCTTTTTTTTTTCTTGAGAGGTTTTTGCTATAGGGCATGTGAGCTTGCCAGAAAGACAGAGGGAGAGTGGGAAACACCCCTGGGTGGCTGGCCATGCTGCAATCCCTTCTCCTCCCTTCTCGGCATCTTGGGCATGCACACACACACACGCCCAACCTGAATTTTACGCCACCGGGTCCAGGACTCGAACTGCGGTCAGCTACATGCAAGTCCAGTGACATAGCCATTACACCAACTGCTGGTTCCGAATTTTTCAAAAAATTGAACAGTAATAATAATTTTGCAGAGGGGGTTGTACAAATAATGCTTGGCTAGATAATATCTGGGGTCTCTTCTAGCCCTAGAAGACTTATATATTAGGGGGGAAAAAAAGAGCCAGTATGTAGTATGGAAGTCAAGGAGGCTGGAACCCACATGGCTGACTACATGGTTCTAGTTCCAGACCTGGCAGCTTAAAAAACATGATGGGGGCATGTGCATGTGTGTCCAAAATCCTGAGAGGAGAATGGAGAAGGGACTGTGGGGTGGCCAGTCCCTCTGGAAGGTGATTTCTCACTTTCCCTCTGTCTCTCTTTCTCAGGTGAGCACATACATCCTATAGCAAAAAACTTAAAAAAAAAAAAAAAAAGAAGAAAGCTAGAAAAACCATCTATATAATTCTCTGTCCATGTGCTACCTGAATATGTGGAGCATTCAGCAAAGTAGTTAATTCTTGTCCATCCTTCTGATGGATTGGCTTCAAAACAGATTGTACCTAAGGAACAAAAATAAAGAGCATATTTTTATTGGCTACAGGAAATACCAGTAGTACTTAAGTGGGGTGGCACATATATTTTTAAGGAATTATATAATTTTATTTATATCTTTTAATTTGCTATAGGGCATGCACACTCACCAGACACAGAGAGGGAAAATGAGAGAGCAAGCCACTAGGTTCAGAACTCGATCTAAGGTTGGCCATGTGGGAGTCCAATGCCCCAACCACCATACCACCTGCTGATCCCAGTTAATATATTTTTAAAGTGGTAGCTAAAATGATTAAAAAAAAAAAAAAAACTCATAAAAAAGAAAAACACCAGAAAGAATTATAAGAAAAATTCAGAATTTATTATTATTTTTTATAGTATTTAATCTTGTTATGCCATGGCTAAAAACAGTGTCCTTTATTTTTTAAAAATTATAGATAAGGGACCAGCAGGTGGCATAGTGGTTAGGGCACTTGACTCTCAAATGGCTGATCACAGTTTGGTTGAAACTCACACCAGACATGTGTACATGCGTGCCCAAGAATCCGAGAAGGGATTGTGGTGTAGCCATTCCCCTTCGGGGTGATTTCTCACTTTCCCTCCCACTGTCTCTCCCTGTCTCTCTGGCAAACACATGCACTCTATGGCAAATAAAAACCTAAAAAAAAAAAATTAATAAATAAAAAAAAAAAAAACCAGAAAGAAAAAAAAAAAACCTGTAGAAAAAATTTTGGCATTTTTGTTGATGAATGAACTACTCTCCCCTTCAAAGTTTCCACTAAAATATATAAAATTATATAAAATACACTAATAATTATTATATAGAAAGGAAAAAATATGAACAGTTATGTTACTATTTTAGTTTTTTAATTGATGCTTATGTAACTACATTTAAAATTAGTATTCCTTTATCTCAGTTTACAAGTATAATGTTTATCAAAATTAAAACTATACCAAAAGTATTACAAATTTCTGCCCTCAGCTTCAGTAATGCAAGTGGCAGGGTACCACTGCATGAGGCTGGGGCCATGTAAAGACATGGACAGGCCCACCAGTACATGCCTATGCTAGCTAACTTGGCAGGAGGATGGGAGGATGGTAGGGATGGGGGGGAGCCTTGGGCAGAAGATTTTAACAGCAAGGTCCTGTCAAAAATACCTATTTTAGGGGGCCAGCAGGAGATGTGGTGGTTAAGGTACTTAACTCCCACTTTGTCAACCATGATTCAAGTCCTGAAACTGACAGCTTGCTTTCTCACTTTCCCATTCTCTCTCTGTCTCTCTCTGGTAAAATTTGAATAAATGAATGAATCTGGGACCAGCTAATGGCATAATGATTACACTGCTCAACTCTCACGTAGTTCCAAGTTACGGATTCAGTGATTTAAAACTTATGCTGGGTGCATGCATGTGTGTGCCCAAAACCCTGAGAGGAGAATGGAGGAAAAGAGACTGTGGTGTGGCCATCCCCGCAGGGGAAGATTTCTCACTCTCTCTCTCTGATGAGTGCACATGCCCTATAGCAGTAACCTCTCTTAAATAAATTTATATAATTAAAAAACAAAAGAAAAAACATATATCTTTCTGTCTCTCCCTCCTCCTACTCCTTCTCTCTGTTCCTCTCATATTAAAAAAAAATTTTGTGGGACCAGCGGTTAGCATAATGGCTATGTCACTGGATTCCCAAGTAGTCAACCATGGTTCAAGCCCCGGACCCGGTGGCCTGAGCTCACACCGGGCGCATGTGTGTGCGTGCCCAAGATCCCAAGACAAGAATGGAGAAGGGACTGCGGTGTGGCCATACCCACTGGGGGGTGATTTCTCGCTTTCTATCTCTCTGTCTTTCTGGCAAGCACACACACCGTATAGCAAAAACCTCTCAAAAGAAAAAAAAATTGTCCTCTAGTTATTCAAATATTTATTACTATCCAAATATATAATTTTATATACAAAATTAACTATGAAGCATCTCTGACTCTAAGTATATATTTTCTCAGAATAAAATGTATGCATCAAATTTTTTCTACCACAATAAATTAAAGTACAATCTTCAAACAAGTATTACAGTCACATAAATATTTTCCAATAATACTCTTAATAATAAGTACCTCATGGGTGTCACCCAGATATTCAGAATACATACCTCTTGTGCAAGATCTTGTGCATTGGAGATAAGTGGAAATGGAGGACTGGCTTTGTTCATGTGTACTGTGACAGCGTTGTGTATCTTAAATGCATTCTGGAAATCTTTATTTTGTACAAGTTGTAAAAGCAGTGATATATCTTCCTGGCTCTGAGAATCTACTAAAGTATGTTGGATATGTTTAAGTGAGGAAAACAAGTCTTCCACTTCTAGTAGAAAAAGAAAAAGATACCCCAAAATTAGTTGTTTCAGTCTTAATTCAACAAATGTTTTATGATAAAGATTTCTTACAGCAATTTAAGTTTTTAGAAAAAAGAAAAGCCTGCATAAATTTCTGAGTGTCATTTATTGTCATTTTACTGATTTACAAGTAAAACTTCAAGTTATACAACATTATAACTTGCATTTAAAAAAAAGTTTTAATTATAAAACAAGTATATGTTATTATAAAGTAAATGAGGAGAGCAATACAAAAACTAATAAAGAAATTAAAAACCACTAGTGGGGTGAGCAGATGGCGTAGCGGTTACGTTGCTGGACTCCCAGATGGTGGACCACAATTCGAGTCCCAGACCTGGTGCATACCCAAGATCCCAAGAAGAGAATGGAGAAGGGACTGCAGTGTGGCCATCCCCCACCTCCGGGGGTGTGTGTGTGTGTGTGTGTGATTTCTTACTTTCTCTCTTGCTGCCTCTCTCTCTCCAGCAAGTGCACATGCCCTAAAATAAATACATAAATAAATAAAACATTGGTAACCCCATCACCTAGATGTAATTTTTAAAAAGAGATCTCAGGGTATCCTTTTATTTTTTAATAATACTTGAAATTGTTTTATCATATCACTAATCTTTTAAAACATTATATATATATGGCTCCTTGACATCCTTTTATGTGGCTATAAGTTAGAGTAACCATTATACTAAGGTTGAGTATTTAGACTGCTTCCAATTTTTTGCCACCATAAATAATAATAAATATTTGAGTACATAATAATCATTGCTACATATATCTGTCTGATATTCTGATGTTTTCTTAAATAATTCCTAGGGAAAAAACTTTACTTCTGACAACTTAAATGTCAAATAGTTTTTCGGGACATTTTGCTAATTTATATCCCATTAGCAATATTTTTGCCAATATCTGATATTATCATTTTAAAAAAATGTTTGATTCCTTTGATTAATAGGGAGGGCTGAAGTTTATTCATATTTACTAAGCATTTCTTCTGTGGTCGGTAAAACTCTAATAAATATAGAAGTCTCCTAAAATTGTTCAGGAAGTTACAGACATGTGTGCATATACAACACATGCATTTTTCTGAGAAATATTGAGTCACTAGGAAAGTCATGACACATTTTTGCATAGAAAAATATGTCATGACTTTTCCAATGACTCAATAGTTATACCAAAATGGTTAGTCACTAAGCAGTGGCTAGTGTTAAGTTTCTTCCCTGCTCTCCCACAGAGTGCAAGTGTGTATGTGTGTGCATGTGCATGCATGCATGTGGACATATATTCTGATGGAAATAATTTTTTAATTTGTCTCTTAATAATATTTGCAGTCCCTTTTACTGTAGAAGTTTTCAACTTCAAAAAAAAAATTTTTTTTTTATTGCCAGAGAGCACACGTGCTTCCCAGAGACAGAAACATAACAGTGGGAGAAGGCATCCCTCAATGAGTCATGGCCATAATGCAATCCCTTCTCCTTCATTTCTCCATCCTGTTCAGATTTTAGGAACATGCACACGTTTTTCAAGCTGCTGAAGTAAGGATTTGAACTGTGGATGACCATGTGGGATTCAGCTCCCTTAACCACTGTTCCACGGGTCTGGCCCAGTTTTCAACTCTTACATGTTATGAGTAATATACCTGGAGCCAGCAGGTGATGTTGTGGTTAAGGTGCTGGATTCCCACATGTCCAACAGCAGTTCAAGCCCCAGGTCCAGGAACTTGAAAATCACACAGGCACGTGTGCATGCATGCCCAAAACCTAAGAGGAGAATGGAGAAGAAGGAACTGCAGCATGACCACCCTCCCTGAGGGGATGTTGTGTTATTTTCCTTCTATCTGTCCTTCTCCAGTTGGCACATGTACCCTATGGCAAAAACCTAAAAAATTTAATAATATAATAATACACCTTCAGGACCAGACAGTGGCACAGTGGTAATGGAACTGGATCCAGATATTCCTGGGTTTGCATCCCGTGATTTCTCTAGTCATGCCGTACCCATGATACAAATGGCTGAGGCTTGGGGTAGATCCTGGTGTGAACACCCTGATGGAAGTGCCTGTCTCTCTTGTGCAATAAACAAACTTTAAAAAAAAAAAAAGACCCACTTTTTCCTGTGTCATTTCTTTCACTGTTTCTATGCTTATAAACTCCTTCCCATGTTTCTCTAAATACATATTTACTAACATTTCTCCTAGTTTCTTATGCTATTTTAACTTTTTTAATTCCTATTGAACTTTAATTCTTCTAGAATTTATTTTGGCATAAATTTAGAGGGAATTTCAACTTTCCTTTGTTTCAGATGGTTAACTATTCTAACAGTAAACTCTTCCTTCACTGATTAATGATTAGTGATTCTTACACGTATCAAGGTCTGCTTCTATTTCATTGGTCTACCTGTTGGAACTACAATGTCTTAAGACAGTAATAATTTTCTTTGTATTGACAAACATCTGCTCATTATATTTTTAAAAGTTTCTTCACTATTTAACATTAGTTATAAATCACTCTTTCTAGATATTGCACCGCCCTCTTTCTCAGTTTTTGAAAAAGAAAAATCTGGGACCAGCAGATGGTGTAATGGTTACGTTGCTGGACTCCCACGTAGTTGATCGTGGTTCAATTCCTGGACCCAGCAGCTTAAAAACTCATGCTGGAGCACGTGTGTGTGTGTGCCCAAAATCCCAAACGGAGAATGGAAGAGAAGGGACTGCAATGAGGTCATCCCCCCAAGGGGTAATTTCTCTCTCTGGTGAGAGCATGCGCCCTATAGCAAAAATCTGTCTCTAAAAAATGTCCTTTGAGATTTTGACTGAAATTAAACTTGTAAATGAGTCTAGGAAAAACTTACAGCAGATGCTGTCTTATACAGTTACACAGAAAACAACTTTCCAGTTAAGTCTTATTAGTTTTTCTCCGTATCAGTCCTGCAAAAAGTTACTGATTTTTAAACATTCATCCCATTATCATGTGTCCCACTATTTTTTAAAATAGATTCTAAAAGTTTTTCAGTGAGTTCCTGAGGGGATTACCGCTCCCCCACACACACACCAAAACAGTTTTATTTTTCCTAATAAAATATGTGTATTTAGGGGCTAGATGGTAGTGCAGGGGTAAAACTGTGACACTTCTGCGAGGCTGACTCACGTGAGAAGGCTCAGGTGAGTTTGCACCTGGAGACCCTCCTGACTACAGTGGGCAAGTACAGTGTAGCCCAGATCCAGGGCTGGGTGAAGCCAGGAGTGGATCAGTGTCAATACCCTGTTAGGGATGCTATCTGTCTCTGTCTCTCACTCATGGAAGAAAATGAATACTTAATTTTTTAAAAAGAATCTTTCTTAAAAAAATACACACATGGGACCAGCAGTTGGCGTAATGGCTATGTCACTGGACTCCCATGTAGTTGACTGAGGTTCGAGTCCTAGACTCAGTGGCTAAAACTCACGTCGGGTGCATACGTATGTGTATCCAAATCCCGAGAGGAGAATGGAGGAGAAGGGATTGTGGTGTGGCCATCCACCCAGGGGGTCACTTCTTGCTTTCTGTCTCTGTCTCTCTTTCTGGCAAGTACTCGCACCCTATAGCAAAAAAAAACCAAAAAACCTCTCCCTCCCCCCTCCCCCCCAAAATACACACACACACACACACACACACAGAGTCATGTATTACTTAATGACGGGGATACAGTGTGAGAAAGGTGTCATTAGATGATTTCGTTGGTGTGAAAATATGCTAGAGTACTTACACACACCCTGATGGTGTTGTCTGCTATATCACCTGGGCTATATGGTATATCCTATCCTAATCTTATAGGATCCACATAGTATAAGCTGTCTGTTGTCAACCAAAATGTTGTTATATGGTGCATGATTCTGTGTGTGTGTGTCTGTGCACGCGCACGTGTGCACGTACAAGTCACTAGGAAATTAAAATACAGCAAAACTAGAAAAAAAAATTAGAAAGTCAAAACTGTCATTAGAATGACCTAACAAGTTGTAATCTAGATAAGACTGAAGGAATAGCTAGAATTTAGCCATAGCTTAAATGATATGAGAATAGGAGGACTATAGAATGTGAGAGTCCATCATATTCAAAGAGGTTATTACTCTCCTACAAATTCCCTAATAGTATAAAGAATTCACCGCCTTTAAAGTATCTTTAGAGTAAAATGGGAAGACATTTAAATATCTTAAAAGGGAAAAAAAATTACAAAACTAAACAGTTAAGATGATTGGCTACAACGTCTTGGGGACCACAGACTTCCCTAAGTGGGTAATTAGATTGTTATACAAAATTTTAGTATTAATAACTGCTGAAAAGGAGCTCAGCCTGGCTATCAGGACAATGAAAAAAATTCAGGAGTTTCACATTTCACTGCTGAATGAAATTAATAAGCAACTTCAGTCAGCCCAGAAGGTAACTATCTCCTTAGTGAGTCTCTTCAACCCCAGGGGAATTATATTTTTTAAGGCAAAATATTTCTGTATAATCTCCCCTATATTTTAAAGCCAGCAATAGGGAGACTAAAATACTGAGAAAAAAAAAAAAAGAAAAAAATTATCTACAGTTCTACCTCTTGGGTATAACAACTATATTCTGTTATTCTATATGGTCTTTCAATCTTTTAAAATACTAATCTAACCATATAGATGACACTGTATATGTTTTGCAATCAGGTATTTTTCCATTAGTGCTTAGAATAAACAGCTAAGATAAAATTACTGATCAGATAACAAAAATTTAAAAATTTGTTACACACCGTTGGAACTGCTTCCAGATTTATACTATGTCATCCTCCTACTTGAGACAAATATGAGTGCCTATTTTCACAAACGCAACCAAATTAACAATTATTTTTTTATTTCAGTGATCTGGTATGGTTGAACATACTTTCACGAGATATAACCATTTGTATTTCTTCTTTCATCTATTTTCTGTTTATTTTTTGCCCTATTTTTTTTCTTTCCTTTTGAAAGTATATTTTTCTTTCATCACAGAGAGACAAACACTCTTAACAGGATTTCACACCATGATCCTTCCCTGCCTACCCCCAACTTCCAAGCCACCTAGGATTGGGGAACATGCACCCTGCCCATTTTTCTACTAGTGTTTTTTTTTTTTTTCTCTTTCTTAATAATTGAAATGACGTTGCTTATATAGATAGCTCTTCAGTCTTGTGCAGAGCATAGTGAATACAATTTCATCTTTTCTTGTTGTATTAATATAATAGCTTTTATTCAAAGATATTTATAGTCACTAAGAAAATTTAGAAGACATATATATCCAGAACTCTATCTCAAAAATAATCAGAATTTCCAGTATCTTTTCTGTTTGTTTAATTGCCATAGGGCATGTGCGCTCACCAGAAAGAGAGAGGACAAGAAAAAAAGAGAGGGAGAAGGGGAGGGAGAGGGGAGAGAAAAAGAGAGAGCACCCTACAATGGCAATCCCTTTTTCTCCAATTCTCCAGTCAGGATTTGGGGCAGATGCACACACACAGCCAGCAACTTTCTCAAGCCCTGGGGCCAGGACTCGGAGCAGCTTAAGCCATATGGGGTCCAGCTGCCTTAAACACTGCATTTCAGGCCAGCCCTCCAAGTGTCTTCTTTAATGATAGTGAAAAAAATGAGAGATTTTTGTTATAGGGCGCGTGTCCATGCCAGAGAGACAGAAAGATAGAAATCACCCTCCCAGGGCAGATGGGCACACTATGATCCCTTCTCCTCCATTCTCCTCCTGGGATTTCTAGGCATGCACAACACCCAGCTTGAGTTTCAAGTCACTGGGTCCAGGATTTTGACTAAGGTTGACTACGTGGGTATCCAGCATTGTAATCATTATGCCATCTGCCAGTTCCAATGATAGATAATATATTTTTTAAAGAATTATTTTATTTATTCATTCATTTATTTTAATTTTACCAGAGAGAGAAAGGGAAAGTGAGAAAGCAAGCCACCAGGTCTGGGACTCAAACTGTGGTTGGCCACATGGGAGAGTCCAGTGCCTTAACCACCACGCCATCTGCTGGCCCTTGATAGATAATATTTAAGGTGATTTAAAAAAAAATAATTATTTATTTTATTTATTCATTCATTTTTTTTTTTTTTGAGTTTGAGCTGAGGGAGACAGAGGGGGAGAATGAGAGAGAGAGGAAGTAAGAAAGCAAGTCACCAGATTCAGGACTTGAACCCTGGTCAGCCATGTGGGAGTGTCCAGCACCTTAACCACCACACCACTTGCTGGTCCCTTAAGGTGATCTTAATAAATCTTCTGGTTAAGAACCACTGATTAAGGGCATTAACATATATTACTTTAATATTTTAAGACATGATACACCTAGGATCGTATTAAGGTACTTATACCTATTTTCTTCTATAAATGTGAATTACTATATTAAGTTTTTATGTCTGCTTTTTATAATTATTCTTTTTTCCTCCTTGGCAACTACTTTCTTCTGTTGTCCTCTTCTTGCTTTTAATACTTAAAATATTAAAAATTTTAATTAAGTTTAAATCACATGCTACAGTCACCAAGCCAGCAAGAAGAATGCAGGTAGAGTAACCTAACCCAGGAATGGCTACTGAGCGATCTGATGAACCGGAGATCAACACCCTTATTTTAGGAGATTAGTCGACAGCAGAGATACTGCTCAGACAGAAAATATGAGATGAGAGCTATAGGAATAGGAAGGGAAGAAGAGTAAGATGGGAGTCCTGGGGGCCGGATGGTGGCACAAAAGTAAAGTGCAAGGCTGACAGCCACATGGGAGTCAGCTGCCTTTTCCACCACGCCGCCTACTGGCCCAGGTGTGTGTTTTTTTTTTAACTTCATAAAAACCTTGAAAACCTTTTCACAATTAAAAAAGTAAAATAAAAACCTTGACACACACGTTAAGTCAGATAAAATCTCTATAGATGGAGCAAACAGAGAATGACTAAGTCTAAAGATACATACAAAAATGACACCAGGATAGATTGGCCCTGTGACGCAGTGGTTAAGAAAGCTGGATCCCACACAGCTACCACTCAGTTCAAGTGTAGGGCCTGGCAGCTTGTGAAACAAATGGGGTGTCTGTGTGTGTGCTCAAAATCCCTAGAGGAGAATGGAGAAGAGACTGCAGTGTGGCCATCTTCCCCAGGGGAGTGATTTCTAGCTTTCTGTCTCTCTCTCTCTGGGCCAAGTGCACATGCCCTAAAGCAAAAATCTCTAATTAAAAAAAAAGAAAGAAAAGAAAGAAAAGGAAAAAAAGGAATCAGAACTGCAATTTCTGTGAACAAAGAGGCTATACCCTTTGAGAAATGTAAAGTATCTTTGATAGTGTAGCACTAGCCTAGATAAGTAGGATGGCAAAAATGATAACTATGATACTATGATTTAAATGAACAGAGTTTTCAGATAAATTCCATAGCTAGTTTCATGACTAATTTATCTGGGAAAGTTTCCAGATAGCATTCTTAGGAAGGAAAGCTAGCCAAAGTACTCTCATCCTTCAGGCTCAAATGTTTCCATTAAAAATGTTTAATAAACAAGCAGAAGAGATTAAGTTACCAGGCTCTGGAAATTTTTCAAGACTTCTTTAAATCTATATGGGCTGATCAGAAGATACAAACTTAAAGCACAGGTAGCTGGAACAAATTACTTAGGAGAAGATCTGAAATACTAAATGACACAAGCCCTCTAATGAAATTAGAATACATTTACAAATAAGTTTATATATTTAAAGGACAAAATGATGCCACTTCTGTTCAATAATATATAGTTTTACAGTCAAATAGAAAGTAATAATATCTGTCATTAGTTTTAAATACTAATTATGATAAATTTGGTTTATCATCTTTCCTCAGTTCTTTATTAATACATTCTGACCAAGGGTCTTTTGATATTTAAAATGATGTTACAAAGAATGCTAATTTTGCAACATTAACCCAGCGATTCTTGTTGTGGTACACATTCTCATTCACATTTGGTTTGGCATAATTTTTTTTTCTTTTTTTTTTTTAGTTTTTTGTCATAGGGCACGTGTGCTTCCTGTAGACACAGAGAAAGAGACAGAGAAGGAAAGTGAGAAATCACCACACAGGGGGATGGTTATGACACAATCCATTTCTTTACCTCCATTCTCCTCTAGGGATTTTAGGTGAGTGTGCATGCACACACACACACACATGCCCAGTGTAAGTGTCAAGCCCCCGGGTCTGGACTAAGCCAGTGCCCCAAACACTATGCCACCAACTCTTCCCTGGGAGAAGATTTTTGGCTAAAAGGTTAAACATTAAAATTACCCACGGAAGCTAAGGAATCTCCATTTCTGGAAATCTTTCAAAGCAATGTAGATAGCCATCTACCCTGGATTAGCATTGTTTATTTATACTGAGTACTCTCCTATCTATTCTAACAGTAAGACTATTTAATTTCATTATGTAAATAATACCAATTCTTTTTTTGGGGAGAGGTTTTCACTATAGGGCGTGTGCGCTTGCCAGACAGACAGAGAGAGACAGAAAGCAAGAAATCACCCCCCAGGGGGGATGGTCATGCCGCAATCCCTTCTCCTCCATTCTCCTCTCAGGATCTTGGGCACGCACGCACACGCGCCCGGCGTGAGTTTTAAGCCACTGGGTCCAGGACGGGAACCACGGTCGACTACGTGGGAGTCCAGCGACATAGCCATTACGCTAACTGCTGGTTCCCAATAATACCAATCCTTTTAGCCGTCCTTAGAAATGTTCATTCCAACCAACTTCATAATTCTTTTCTAAAAGTTTTAAATTTTTTTGCCCCTAAACTATTGTACTTACAATATTCAGATGATGTATTTATTACTGAATATGAGGAAATTTTATCAGTGTCTAGTATATCTACTTGCTGAATCAAAATCAGAATACTATCTTTTCTTTCCTTCTTTCTTTCCTTGTTTCCTTCCTTCCTTCCCTCCTTCCTTTTTTTCTTTCTTTCTTTTGAGAGATTTTTGCTATAGGGTGTATGCGCTCACCAGAAAGACAGAGAGACAGAAAGCAAGAAATCACCTCCCAGGGGGCATGGCCACACTGCAATCCCTTCTGCTCTAGGGATCTTGGCCATGCATGCACAAACGCCTGGCGTGAGTTTAAGCCACCGGGTCCTGGACTTGAACCATGGTCAACTACGTGGAGTCCAGCAACACAGCCATTACGCTAACTGCTGGTCCAGAATACTATCAAATCTTTGCTTAAATCAGGTATAGTCTTTTCTCTTTTTCATTTTAAGAAATTCAGGTATCTGAACTCTAGTTTTCAGTAGGCTAAAAGTCAAAATAAATGTGTCAAAATATTCAGGCCCAAGACTAGCAGATGGCATAATGGTTACATCACTCGACTCCCCAGCAGGTGACCACGAGTCCTGGACCCAGCGGCTTAACACTCATGCTAGACGCATGTGCATGTATGAACAAAATCCCAAGAGGAAAATGGAGGAGAAGGGATTGTGGAGTGACCATACCCCTGGGGTGTGATTTCTTGCTTTCTCTCTCTCTCTCTCTCTCTGGCAAGTACGCACACCCTATTGAAAAAAATATCTCTTAAAATAAAAGTATAGTGCCACTGCTTAGTACTAGAGCCAAACACGAATGTCCAGGGTATAGTTCCCAGGTCTACCTAAACACGCCAAGTATGCCCATGGGTGTACCATGATCCTGGTTGATTAGAAGTCTAGGGAGAGGATTATAGCATGGAAAGACCTGTTCCTGTCTGTGTGTCTCTCATTAAAAATAATAATAAGCTTAAAAACACACACACACAATAACAATCAGGTGGCATGTAGTGTGAAGACACTGCTCTGTAGGCTAGGATGACATAGGAGGTCCAGGTTTGATTCCTAGTCCAACGTAAAGGTTGGTGTGGCAGCCATGTGACTAATAATCCCAGCAACTAAGGAAGGCTGAGACTGGGGGAACATAAGTTTGAGGGTGGCCTAAGCCCTGTCTATAAAAAAAAAAAGATAGGTGTAGTGGTGTGTGTCTATAGTTCCAATTTCTCAGGAGGCAGATGCTGGAAGATAGCAACATAGCAAGTCGTGGTCTTCAAAAAAAAAAAAAAAAAAAGTTCATGAAAGATCCTGAAGAGTAATTACTCATTAGCAAATTGCTCATTAGCAAATTGGGTTAGCGAATCAAAAAACAAAAACCAGACAATATATAATCAAACATAGTGAGGAGACAGCAGAGCAAAATTCCTGCCCCTAAATGTGATAAGACAATGAGAAACTGTCTTGAAGTGACTACTGTCCCATCAAATATTAAAGCTTCATTATTTTTCTCTGAAAAAAAAAAAAAAAAACTGAAGTATGCTCACTGAAAAAGAAAATAAAATAAAGTCCCAAATTTGGAGTCAAAATACTTGGATTGTAGTGATGGCTTATTAGTTATATCATATGTCACTGCACAACCTATCTCAAGTCTCTGGGCCTTTCTGTGAAATAAGACAGTTTGACTATACCAGTATTTTTTAAACTTTTGTTGACAATCCATTGAAATATAACACACACACATACACACTTTCTCAACCTACTGTGCACATACTAAAATAAAAGATCTATGAATATTCATACACAATGAACTTTTAATATTTTCTGATTTATTCTCGCTCTAAAAAATTCCTGGTTGATAGAATGGTTACGATCGACAAATAACAAGTGGTGGCAAGCATGTAGAGAAACTAGAATTCTTAGTGGTGAGAATGTCAAATAGTATAGCCACTGAAGAAAAGAGTATGGCAATTACTCCTGAAGTTAAACAGAATTACTCCATGTCCCAGTAACTGCACTCGTAGGCATATTTGTAAAAGAACTGAAAATAAATGCTCAAACAAAAAGTTGCACACAAATATTCATAGCCACACTGTTTACAACAGCCAAGATACGGAAACCCAAATAATCCATCAATAGATGAATGGAAAAATAATATGCAGTAAATCCATTCAGTGGAATATTACTCAGTCACAAACAGGAATAAAGTACTGACTCATGCTATAACAAGGATGAACCCTGAAAACATTAAGTGAAAAGTGTCCAGTCACACATGTGCACATACTGTGTGATACCACTCATGAAATGTCCAGAATAAGCCAATCCAAAGAAACAGAAAGTAGATTAGTGTGGTCAGAGGCTTGGAGGAGAGAATAGAGGGTAATTTGCTAATGAGTACAGGTTTTCTTTTATGGCAAAGTAAACATTTTGAAATTACACAATGGTAACAGTTGCACAACCTAGTGAACACACTAAAAATTAACGAATTCAACACTTTAATTTTTTAAAAAAAGTAAATTTTACAGAATGTGAATTATATCTTAATAAAACTATTATAATTAGTTTAGGTTTTTATCATAAAGTATATGTGCTCATCAGAGACAGAGATTAAGAAAGTAAGAAATCACTCCCCAGGGGAGACAGCCCTGCCACAATCCCCTCTCCATTCTTCTCCTAGGATTTTGGGGACACAAGCACATATGCCCAGCATGATTCTCAAGCCACTAGGTCTGGGACTCAAAACACAGCTGGCCATGTGGGAGTACAGTGCCTTAATCACCATGCTACCTGTTGGCCCCAATAAAGCCATTAATTTAAAAAAATGAAATAGAAATTTACTTGTTACAACTAGGAGATTAGATGCTCTTTCTATAGCTTCTCATTCCTATAACAAGTTTAATTTTATTCAAATATCCACTGTGCCATTTGCTTAGATTTTTTTTTTATTTGTTCTTTAAGAAAATCCTGGCATTGAGGCTCAGAAAAAAACTTACCCAAGGTCAAGAGCAATTAAGTGATGATAGAAAGTATTTAAACTCAGTTCTGACTCTGAAGTCCCTGCACCTTACTATATGTAATTATGGCATGCATTTCTGAACATACCATAATATAAAGAACATCTCTGCAAGAGGGGAAAATTTAAAAGCTGTTATTACTTAATATGAGTGATAACATTTTGATACGTTGTGTCAAAGACTGATGTAGCCATTAGAATTATTTTTTGAGTAGAATGTGTATTTAACAACCAAAAATTTGTAAGACTACATACATATTACAATGGACTTTCTAATTTTAGCAATTTGACTAAATCAAAAAATTCTCAAATGGTCCCAATATATTAAACATGAAAGCTAGTACTGACAGGTTTAATCATATCACTTCCAGAAAAAACAAAAAAAGCCCCTGAAATAGCAGCTAATAAAATTTGCTTGTAAATACCTACAGCAGTTAACAAAAATCTGATAACAAAAACACAGTTTTCAGAAATATGCTGACCTAACTGTAAAACTCAAGGTTTAATTGTCACTGGAATTTCGTTAGCTTTAAAAAATCTTTATTTTAAAAGCCAACAATAAAAAAAATTTGTCACAATCAGACAGAATTCTCATATGCCATTTGGTCAGGCAAGACAGTTAATTTCAGAAGGAAAAGTGGAAGAGCACTTTTACTTTAAAATGTCAATACTCTTTTGATTTAATAGCTTGACTATGCAGACACATCTGGCAAAAAATATAGACACTAACATGCTATAATTAACATTATGAAAATGTTTCACTCATTAGCTTTATTAATCCTAGTTTCTTTCCCTTGGTGCTGTGTCTTTTTTTCCTTTACCCTCAGAATCTGTTTGATAGCCAATAAACACAAATTTCCAGTCTCTTTATTAACCACAAAAGAGAGAGCTTACCATGGGATGTCAGTGTATGTGTGTGTGTACCTGTTCCTGTCTCTTCAAAAGTGTGTAGACATGTGTATGATAAATGGCAATCTTCCCTAATTAATTTTCTTTAAGTATTCTGTCTACTATATTTACTTGTCCACATCCCTGGCCTAAAATTACTTAAATGTGAACACAAAAACAAAAATAGTGAACTAAATAACCTAGATATACACAAAATTACCTACTATATCTCAACTGGTTCTAACCTGTATTCTATTTCTCAGAATTTCTCTTACAATGTAGTTTGCTTAGATTATAAAAGAGAGAGAGAAAAAAAACAATATTAGTAGTAAAATAAGTTTTTTTAAAAAAAACTAAAGACAATCTTAAGAAAAGCTGCCCTTACAAAAACATTTACAATTTATAACAGTAATATTAATCTTTGGAAACTAAGTTCCCATATCACCACTTTCTAATTTTCAATAAGATTCTGTTTTTAAACAAGAAAACTCAGTTCATCTAACTATAGTCTATCAATTCCATCTCTGCACTTTAAATATCACTGTACATTGACAAATTTACAAACATTTTTATTAAAATAAGAAAACCCAGGACTAGACAGCTGCAGTAGCACCCAGCGGTTGACTCTGCAACTTCGCAGGCAGAGAATACATGAGCAGCCCAGGTTCAATTTCCAGCCCACCCTAGAAGCCGACATAGTGGCAGATGTCTGTATTCCTACCTACTCAGGAAGCTGAAGCCAAATTGGTACACAGTGAAGCCCCTGTCTTTAAAAAACAAAAGAAAACAAAAACCCACCCAGACAATTAAAACATCTAACCTTTCAAATCACATTTTCAATTCTTAAAAATAATACTTTGTATACTCACAGATAAATGATGATACACGTTTTGAAACCAAAGGCTTTCTCTCAAAGAATAAATAAGTTGTCCCATCCATCCTTCCCTCATTTAAAACAAGGCTGCTATTTTTGGCTGTGAAACAGGCTGAGACGTCTCCTGTCATGTGTGTATTAATCAAAATACTGGCAAGGAGAAACTTACAATTTTAAGGAGTACTTCTGTTATAGTTTGATGTGTTAGCAGATTATGAACAGGAAAAAAATGTTTGGTAAACTGCTACTATACTTCATTTCAAAAGAAAACCTAAAACTCAGACTATAACCAATAACTCCACAATTTATGCTAATTTTTCATGTTTCCTATTACCCTAGACATTTGTTTTGAGTGTATTAACAGTAAACTCATCACTAATTTCTCAAAGATTAAATCTCCTACCCAGGAGATGAATTACAAATATCTGGTACTATATTTCAAATTACTTTAAAATAAAATACATAAAATGGCCTTAAGTTAAAGAACCACACAAAGGTACTTCTGAAAACCACAGTGGGTTATAAATTGGTAGGAAAATATAGCTGTCCTTAAATCTAAGTTTGTAGAAAAGTTAGCAACAGAATATACAAGTAGAAATAGGAAAAAGTAAAAATATGAAAAAAACTACCTCCAAGTTTTGTGCTTAGCCCCAAGCCAAAAAACCCCCCAAAAAAACCAACTATACTGCTAAGTGAATCTGGTTTATCCTGTATTTGTTTCTTTACTATGGTTACAGGAAAATCGTCTATTAGATGGCTATTCATGTCTGACTCTAAGTAAAGCAAATGAACAAATACATTAACTTTAAAGAAATCTAAACAGAGGGACCAGCAGTTAGTGTAATGGCTATGCTGCTGAACTCCCATGTAGTCGACCGCGGTTTGAGTCTTGGACCCAGTGGCTTAAACTCACACCAGGCACATGTATGTGCGTGCCCAGGATCCTGAGAGGAGAACGGAGGAGAAGGGATTGAGGCGTGGCCATCCCCCCTGGGGGATGATTTCTTGCTTTCTATCTCTCTCTGGGGAGCGCATGCACCCTATAGCAAAAAAAAAAAAAAAAAAAGGAAAGAAATCTAAACAGAAAAACAGAGAAGACTCAATCCAGATTACAGTAGAATATATTATAACATAAACTTTCTCCAGTAGAAAACACACAATCATTAAAAAAAAAAAAAAAAGAATTGTGGGAAATGCAAACTAATAAAAGGCAAACAGGGATAAAGTATTTTTACTCTAATAAAACTCTTAGGAAAAAAGAGCATAAAATTCTTCTATATAAATGTATTATAAAAAACATATCATCCCTAGTTTTCACTGTAATTACACCTAAAGACATTAGCGGGCTTCACTGTCACTGGACACATATTTATAATTTCTTACAACTTAGAAAAAAGCATGCACATTTGAAATGTAGATCTTGCAAAAAATCTGTAACAAAAAAAACAGCAGACGATGTGCTGTAGTAGAAACTGTTCTAGACTTGGAAAAAAGAGATTCAGTGAGGAAAAAAATCTATGGAACCTTTGGGCATATTAGAAAAAGGTGCTCCACTATGAGTGGTCACAGCTCTGGCCTGATAACTGAAGTGCAGGCAGGACGTCAGTCCCCTTTTAAACCCTCCACGCTGTGCAATATTATCAACTTCACATCTAGCAAACTCAAAATTGGCTCTACCACTTACTAGCTTAGTGTCTTAAACTAATGATTTAACCGAGGCTCAATTTCTTTAGCTCCCAAATTAAGATTACAGAGTCCCAATAACAGGATTACTATGAGCATTACATAGAATATTGTTTGCTAAAGCACCTAGTACAGAATGGCAAAATGATGACAACAACAAAAATTATCTCCTCACATAGAAAAATAGAAGTCTCTCTCTCTTTTTTTAATCTAAAAAACAGTAAACCAACAAGAAATAAAAAGTAAATTCAGCATCTCTATCTGAAATCTGAAATCCTTCAAACTTTAAACTTTCTGAGAACTGATGTGATGCCATAAGTGGAAAATTATCTTCAGGCTATGAGTGAAAAGTGTGCATAATAAATTTCTTGTCTAGATTGGGTACCATCCCTAAGATATCTCATTATATGTATATGAATATTCCAAAATATATTTTAAAAATCTGAAATCTGAAACATCTCTGGTCCTTAGCATTTCAGATAATGGATGCTCAATCTGTACTACATTCAAGTTAACTTACTCTTACAGGGAGAAAAAAGTAATGGATATGGCAACATTTCTCAACCTGACTTTATCGACTTTTTTTTTTTTTTCAGATTTATTTAAATTTATTATTATTATTATTTGATAATTTGCTACAGGGCACATGTGCTCACCAAAGAGAGAGAGAGGAAGTGAAAAAGTAAGCAGGCAGGTCTGGGACTCAAACCATATAGGTGTCCAGTGTCTTAACCAACACACCACCTGCTGGCCCCTTCTATCAACTTAACAGTAGTTCAGTGAGCACTTATGTGTATGCATGTGTGCATGGATGTGCAGGCAGGGGAAACAATAAATTCAATGATCGATCAGTCACACTTGGGAACATAGATACACTGGTCATAACTGTCTCTTGAAAATGCATAAAGTCTACTAACATGCAAAAGACTCTAAGTCCTGTAATAAACTGTTTAGCTCATTAAACCCATGTTCTTGAAATTTATTTAGTCACAGAATTCTTTTTTGTTTCGTTTATAGCTACTGAATTTCGTTGGTCTACCTTTTATCATTTGTCTTTTTCAGAATGAAATTTGGGTACAGTATAGGGAATTCGGAGCCGTATTTTGTATATAAAGCCACGTGAACAGTATCAGTTCTTATTTCTGGTCATAAAGAACACACTTTTTTTCTTTAAAGAGTTATTTTTCTAGAGGGCACATGGACTTGCTGTAGAGACAGAGTGAGACAGAGAGGCAGAAAGCAAGAAATCACCCCCGGGAGTATGGCCACACTGCAATCCTTCTTCAGTCTCCTTTTGGGATTTGGGACACACATGCATACACATCCAGCATGAGTTTTAAGCCAGCTGGTCCAGGACTTGAACTGCGGTTGACTATGTGGGAGTCGAGAGACATAATCTTTATGACATCCATTAGTCCCACAAAGAACATATTTTAAGCTAGTTATTAATTTCATTACTATATTATAAACTTCAAGGAAATCAGAAATACAAAATTTTAAAATTGTTTTTCAGTACTTTTCTGTGAGTGTGATAGAGAATTTTAAGATTTTAAATTTTAGGCCACATGTAGACTTTTTATATCTAAAAAATTTCAATCTGTTGCAATGATTAAATAGTTAAGCTACATGCTTTAGTTCTATGTAGCTAGTAGTAAACGATGATACATTAGTAGTTATATGGCCTTTCCAAGAAAACATTTACTCTGGAATTCAAAGTGCCATTACTTACATGCTCTCAAATCCCTCTTCCTCCCCGTACACATTAGTGTTAATGCACAACCTAAAGCAAAAAGTCTACTTTTAGGATTATTCTACTATTTTTACTTACCTAATATTTTCACAGCATAATGAGGACTTTCTAAGACAATTCCTTCCTCTGTGTCAAATATAGGGTTATCTATTCCAGTCTTTGGAGGAATTTGGGCTAGTTTCTTAAGTCTCATGGAAGAATTAAGATCAAGTTCTTGCTTTTTCCCTTCTTCCTCTCGCCTACGCCTCATATCCTCCTGTTGCTGCCGAATACGCTCCAACTGTGCGCTTCGACGTACTGGCATCATCCTGGTGCCCAAATCTCCAGGGCAGTCAACAGCCATCTCTCGGTGCTTCTGATGTTCCTCTGGTGATGCAAGATCAACATTTTTTACTTCGCTGTCTGATTCCTCTGTAACATGCCCATTCAAATGGGAAGTTGTCATGGTTATCTATAAAAACCTGTACAACTTTTTATAAATCAATTTTTCCTATAAAGCCAATGCTCTTGATTCTGTAGTATAAAATCCATGTTACTTCAAAAAAAAAAAAAAACTTCTCACATCTCAAAATAATGCTATGAAAAAGTATCCATGAAGGAAATCTAAGAGGAAAAATGGGGGAAAAATATAAGAATTACAACATAAAAGCAGATTTTATGTAGCCTACTTTCAATATCCACACACAAGAAAATATCTATCAAATTTTTATTTTGCTGTGTAAATTAAGTACTTTCATTTTACAGAAAATGCTGAGGAAATCAAAGTTTTTGTTTGTTTGTTGTTTTTTGTTTTTTTAAGTCCCCTCCCAAGAATTTGAAGCACACTCTTCAATTTTACAGCTGAGAAAAATGATACATCGGAAGGTCTACCAATGCGGGAAAGTAAAAGTTCCAAGTATGAGTCTGGTAGAGAATTGAAGTATAAAAGGGTGTTTTATACTTCAATCATCTTTTTACAGTTGTCTCAACATAGTACACATGATGCTAAATTAATACACATGGGATTGAAATAGCTTCCTAGTTAACTGTTGAAAAAAAGTAATGACATTCAACTGATTTGCCATGTAGCAAGCCGTGTCAGTGGCTCACATGAAACATAGGCAGTATTTTGGAAGACTATTCGTTCATTTTGGGGAGTTTCTGAGATGAAGATACCCAACAAACAAAAAACTTTAATTAGGCATCTATAAGATAAAACCACATTAAGTAAGAAAAGGATTACATAGTTATCAACCTTTGTAATTGGTCACATTTTAAAAAAGAACTGATGTTAACTATAATGATTTAGAAAAAATGGTAGTATTTGTTACCATTCAAAAAATGTTTAAGTCATATGGTACATTGGAAAGTATATACTGAACTTGGAGACAAGAAAGTTAATTTTCATTATGGTTCTGCCACTTCCTCTAGCTTTAGGATTTAAGACCAGTTTTTGTCTCTGAACCTCAGCTTCACTTGGAAAATTTATGCACAGAATTGTTCTGAGTTGTAAATGAGATAATGTATGCCAGTTATGGAATTAAAAATATACTATTAGTATTAACTTGATTTCTCCTATTAAAAATCCTTCAATATATTTTAGACAAGAAAATATTTTAACGTATGACACTGTCTTCTCATCAAGCCATTTTCAGACACAAATAGGCAGATTGTTTATGTATGTGTAAACCCACACATTAAATCTAATTAGTCTTCTTTCACTTGAGACTTTAAAAATATTTACAGTAATAAACTTACTACCTCCTTGAGTTGAGCAGCATTTCAGTAAATAGGGTGGTTAGAGTACAATGTAAACTAAGCAAAAGCTGGATTTTCAGGAGATATTCCTAATTACCAATCTTTTCTCAAATCACAGTACAAATAATGAGATAGATAGTTGAACACAAAACCACCTGTGCTATGAGGAAAGTCACTAGGTCAACACTCAGGAAAATGGATGCAAGCTACATAAGCCATTAAAATTACATTTTCAGAAGAATTACAGTATTGTAGAATTTTCTGTTTACTATCCAAATTTTAACTTCTTATTTATAACTTTGTGATCTACAAATAGGTACCTTATTTATCATTAGATTACCTTTTTTACTAAAATAAGAGCTATTAGTCTGTTAGTAATTCTTAAGTTTTATATGTTGATTATACAGAAATGCACATTCAGCTTTTTTAACATTTTCATTACAAGTAAGCAGAAATTTGTATAGGAGTTACTGTAATACTACACTTAATTTTACTTTAAAAAATCTAGGCGTGTACATATTTTCAGAAAATTAAAACCTTAAGCTTTCTTGGGACCAGCAGTTGGCGTAATGGCCATGTCACTGGACTCCCATGTAATCGACCACAGTTCAAGTCCCAGACCCAGTGGCTTAAACTCACACCAGGTATGTGCACGTGTGTGCCCAAGACCCCGAGAGGAGAATGGAGAAGGGATTGCGGCATGGCCATCCCCCCGGGTGGGTGGGTGGTGATTTCTTGCTTTCTATCTCTCTGTCTTTCTGGCAAGTGCATGCACCCTATAGCAAAAACCTCTCAAGAAAAATAAAAAAACTTTAAACTTTCTCTATTTACCATAATTACTGGATATTGAAAATAAGGCTTAATAATAAATAATACATTTTTTTACCTAATACATATGATAGTTTAAAAATATAAACTGAAATTAAAATTCAGCTCAAAAACTCTAAGGCTATGTCAATATTTTCTACACTAAGTCATGAGGGAAAATTATACAAGACCATGCAAGAGACTAGGTCAAGTGATCTAGGTCAGAATTCATGCTTAGACTATTGGTATCATTTCTGTATGCTTGTTTATCTAGATCTAGTCTTTGACTCTCAGAAAAACTTCTGCAACCTGGCATTACTCCACTTAAAATTCTGGTTTGGTTATCTCCCAATGTTCACAGACTATTGGGAGAGACACAAACAAAATAATTATTATTCCCCAATGGATCTCTTCTCACTACATTCTAGATTTGTTAAAGACAGGGGTCATGTTTTTATACCCACGGTGTTTATCTTGATACATGTCATAAAGGAAATGACCAATGAATATTCTTCAACTGAACTTGAAATGTCATAAATTCACAAAAGATGCACAATGGACACTAAAACAGTCTGTAGTGAGGGGTGATAGGAAACACTCAAGACATAATGATTCAGGGAACCAGCAGTTAGCGTAATGGCTATGTCGCTGGACTCCCATGTAGTCAACCGCGGTTCGCGTCCTGGACCTGGTGGCTTAAAACTCACGCCAGGCGTGTGTGCGTGAGTGCCCAAGATCCCGAGAGGAGAATAGAGGAGAAGGGATTGTGGCGTGACCATCCCCCCTGGGGGGTGATTTCTCGCTTTCTGTCTCTATGTCTCTCTCTGTCTGTCTGGCGAGTGCACACGCACTATAGCGAAAATCTCTTAAAAAAAAAAAAAAAAAAAGACATAATGATTCTTATCTTTGTGTTACATTTCTATGGGCAACTAAAAATTAGCCAGACAGTAAGGAAGTACATGACCATATGTCACTTCCAGAAAACAGAACAGAATAGAATAAAGCTAGATGAGACAATGGGAGTATGCTGTACATGAATAATGACAAAACTGGAAAGGCAAGCAAGAGACCAGACCAAGAAGGGATTTCTGTTTGTTTGTTTTAAGAGAGATTTTCTACTGTAGTATGTGTGCACTCACCAGAGAGACAGAGACAGAGAAATAGAAGGTGAGAAATCACCCCCCCAAGAGGGGATGGCCATGCCCCGATCCCTTCTCCTCCAGTCTCCTCTCGGAATTTTGGGCACACACACCCAGTGTGAGTTTTAAGCTGCCAGGCCCAAGACCTGAATTGTGGTCAACTACATGGGAGTCGAGCAACATAACCATAACATCTGCTGATCCCAACTGAGGAGTTTTATAGCTAAAAGCACTTTCCCTGAAAGTAGAAAGAATCAGTAAAGGATTTTAAACAGGATCACATGAAGTGGAAGTGTAGAGAACTGACTGAAGGTTGACAATAAGTCCAGTTTGAAAGTATCTATAAGAAATGGGATCCTGGGCCAGCCAGCGCTATGATGATTAAGGCAGCTGGATCCCACGTGGCTAACTATGCAAGCCCACATGCCCTGTAGCTAATTAAAAAGAAAGGAAAAGAAATGGCATCCTGAACTAAAACAGTAAGATGGAGCAAAGTTATATTCGAGAAATACATATGGTGGCCAGCAGGTCGTGTGGTGGCTAAGGCACTGTATCCCACATGGCCAGCTCCATAGTTCTAGTCCCAGACCTGATGCCTTGAAAAATACTTCAGGCACAAGTGCATGCATGCCCAAAATCCCAAGAAGAGAATGGAAGAACTGCAGCATGGCCATCCCCCCAGGGGGTGATTTTTCATTTTGCCTCTGTCTCTGGTGAACACAGGCACAAAAATCTAAAAAAGTAAAAGAAATACATAAGCTATAGAATCAGTATGACTTAATATCTCTTGCACATAGTAGGGGAAAAAGATGAGGAGAAAGAGGAGAAGAAAGTAGTAGTAATAGTAGTAACAACAACTACAACTATAGCTAATATTTTTTTAAAATAAATAATTATATTTATTACTGTTATTTTGTTTTTAAATTGCTGTAAGACACAAGCACTCACCAGAGACAGAGAGACAGAAAGAGAAAGTGAGAAATCAAGCCACCAGGCCTGGGACTCGAACCGTGGTCAACCATGTGGGAGTTCAGTGCTTTAACCACTACACCACCTGCTGGCCCCGCGAATATGTTTTTAATTGCTAGAGGGCATGTGCAAGAGAGACAGAGAGAGAGAGAGAGACAAAGCACTCCCCAGTGCTGAGTGGTTGTGCAACAATCTCTTCTCCATTTCTGTACCCTGTTAGGAGTTGGGACATGCAAACGTCTGCACCTGGCTTTAAGTCAATGGGGCCAGGATTCAACCAGTGTGGAATGTGGCTCCCTTAATCATTAGGCTAAGGGGCCAGACTAACTACAGCTAACATTTACAACTCTAGAAGTATGCCTGTTTTGTAGATGATGAATGGGGATTAAAGTAGGCCTTGAAAGCAAGATGGAAGAACAACAAATGGGCCATATAACCCAAAGGCAGGAAAACCAAAGGTATGTGGGGACAGTACAAGTAAGGCTAGTTAAATTAAAATAGAAGAATAGTGGAAGATATGATTAGAAAGTCTGACTGGGGTCTAGTTTATATAAGGTTTTAAATATTAATCCTTAATTCTGGAGGTAAAAGAACCAAAGATTTAGAAAAGAGGAGTGATTTTTAAACAAAAGAAATTGACCATTTACCCCTGGATAGGTACTAGAGATAATATAGTTTGAGTATGTTCCCTGAAAATTTATGGGCTGAGCCACTGTAATGGGATTAAGAAAGTAATCTGATTATGGTATTCAAAGGTGAGGCCTTTGCACAGAAATCAGGATTAAAGTCACTACGGTAAGGTCCCCATGACTGAATTCCAGTGGGTTTATAAAAGAGATATATGGAACCCAGACCATGTTTTTCTGTCCTCCACCATGCTGTGGTACAACCCCACCACAGTTGACTTCTGGATCACAGACCTCCAAATTGTGAGCTATATAAACCTCTATTTTTATAAATCACCAGCTTCAGGTATTTCCTATTACAGGTACTGGAACAAACTAGAACAAGAAACAAGATTCCCGCCCATGACTTTACCTAACGAAATTTCCCATGGTGATCTAGAAATTAATGGGTTCAAAATCAAAGCTCTATTTCTCCTTAATTCCCTCAAGTTCTCTTTATTCTTCTCTATTTCCAATTTTAATTAATGCCACTATGACCACCTAGTTACCTAAGACATAATGTTTAAGAGAACAGTCTCCAACATCAGATTTCCTACAATCTTAAGCTTTGCCTACACTTCTTGTTACTCTTAGTTCAAATACATCCTCCTAGGATCCTATAATCCCTGTCACATACTTCATCAAGCAGGGCAAAAGCTATTTATATCTTTGTCTTCAGACATTTATATCTTCCATCAGAGTAGGGCTTTCTTAAGGTCAGAAAGCAGTCAGACTCACTCTGAATCCATGACACTGCCCACCACCAGGTCAAACAAACAGAAGGCTTTAGAATATGAACGTGATTCTAAGGCTATCATTCTTAACCATTATCCTTGGGTGGCTGTGAATAACAATTCATAAACTACCATGGAGAATGCAGGAAGAAAGTCAAATAGAAAGGGAGGAAAATCAAAGGGAGCTATGGGTTAGTGTTGGATGAATTAATTTCAAGGTGACTGTAGATTACTCAGGCAAATGACCTCACTGGCAGAGATTGATCTTGTTCACCTCTGTAGCCATTATACCTAGTAAGGGGTAAATACTTAAGCACATGAGCAAGTCAATCCTTTATTCAGAACCTCTGATGTCTTTCACATTATCAGGAGAATATAGATCAAACTCAAAAGGTGAATCCAACTTTTCAAACTATATTTTTTACTACTCTTCTACAAAAATCTTCTAATTTAATCCCTTCATTTGTCCCTATCCTATATCCTTTTTCTTCCTCCCAAATGCCTATAAACTACTTCAGTTATCTACCTTCAAAATCTGTCTTAATCCCCACGTCCTTCAAGAAATCTTTCCAGACCACCTCTATTCAATAATGATCTTACCATAGAACACTCTGAAACACAGTGCTCACAAGTTAATTCATGAGGGCCATGAAGATCCTAAAGTTATTCCAGAACCAAAAAAATAATTATGATGTATCTTAGGTCCTATAGTTCTTATTTTTTAGAGAGATTTTTGCTATAGGGTGCTGGAGAGACAGTGAGAAACAGAGAGACAGGAGACAAGAAATCATCCTCTGGGGGGGAAGGGGGGGGATGGCCATGCCATAATCCCTTCTCCTCCATTCTCCTCTGCGGATTTTGGACAGGAGTACACACACGCCCCGTGTGAGTTTTAAGCCATCAACAGTGGTCAACTATGTTGGAACTCAGTGATGTAACCATTATGCCATCTGCTAGACACCCTTATAGTTTTAAAAATTAGGATCATTACAGATTTGGGGCAATCTATGAATACTCCAGCTCACATATGCAGTCAATACATATCAATAAACAGTCAGAGAGTCCCAGATGAAAGTAACTGCACTCTTCTGTTCTTGAAAAATATATTTTTTCTAAGTCCTCTGATAGGGTCAGCAGGTGGCATAGTGGTTAAGATGTTGAATACCGCATGGCAGACTAAGCAGTTTCAGTACTAGATCAAAACATGCTGGGCGTGTATGCATGCGCCCAAAATCCTGAGAGGAGAATGGAGAAGGGACTGCAATGGGACTAGTCCTGTGAGGGGTGATTTCTTACTTTCTCTGTCTCCCTCTGTCAAGTTCACAAGCCCTAAGACAAAAATCTAAAACAAACAAACAAAAACTTCTGACAATTCAGAAGCTGGTAAATGACTGAACTAGAAAATCATCTTCTTATGTGTAAATAATATACAGTCTTACAAAGATAATGCACTTACAAATGACTAGCCTTAATTCCTTTCTTCTTAATCCTCCAATTATAAGTCTAAAGCAAAGAGAGGATACTTCAAAAGCCCAATTTTAAATCTCAATTAGATTCCTGCTCCCACTCCCACCAGAAAGCAAAATTGCTAAGACATGGAACCAACCCAAATGCCCCCATACGACTGAACGGATTGAAAAACTGTGGCACATATACTCTATGGAATACTATTCAGCCATTAAGAGCAACCAAACCCTGGCTTTTGACAGAAAGTGGAAGACTATGGAAGATTTACTGCTGAGTGAAGCAAGCCAGGCTATGAAGGAGAGTCTCTGTATGACCCCCACTTAATATATACCGAATGTCCGCACTCTATAACTGAAACAGACGGGCTAAAGGATGTACAAACACAAGAGATGGATGTGAATGCCAGATGTGGTGTGTGTAGAGGAGTGGGGCCTGGGGAAAAACATTTGAAGGAGGGATACAAAGAAAGCATTATTGAGACAGGGAGGCAGTGTTGTTATATTTTGATCAACTCCACCGGGGAGAAATGTTCACATATTGAAATGATCACCTTGTGGGACCAGCAGGTGGCATGGTGGTTAAGGTGCTGGACATTCCTACATGGTCAACCGAGGTTCGAGTCCCGGACCTGGTGGCATGCTTTCTCACTTTCCTTCCCTTCTCTCTGTGCGTCTCTCACTGGTCATATTGAAATGAATGAATGAATAAATAAAATTAAATAAATAAATAATTGGGAAAAAAAAAGAAAAAAAAGACCACCTTGTAAGCTAAATAATGTGACTGAATGTATTAAAAACTGTAAATGAAAAAATGTTTCAGAAAAAAAAATATGTATTTGATGACTTCAGTAAGATATCTAGCCCCAGCTAGGTGCTACTTTTATAGGATGTCTAAAGTTAGACTTTTGTTCATGGAAATGTATATATCAGCTGTGTTTTTTATATGAAAATACTTAGATTAAGATCTTTAGTATTTCAATAAAATATGGGGGAAAAGCAGACAGTGGTGAAGTTGAGTGGGAAATGGCAGAGGGTAAGAGATAGGGAATCAAGGATGGAGGGGGAGGAAAACATACAGAAAACAAGAAATGGAAAATTATTTGCTGACAATATCATGTTTGTTGATATGCTTGATTGAGACAATATACAGTGTACTCTGTATGCTGTAATGATGTACAGTGAATGAATGCAAATAAATTTAAATAAAAGAAAAAGAAAGCAAAAATAAGAAATCTTTACATAGTTCACAAAACAAAAAAAATGAATTTTTTAGCTTAACAGGCCAAAGCTACTTGAATGTTAACTTGGAGAGAAAGGGCTTTTGCTTGTGTGAACTGGCTATGAGGGTAGGATAAGAGGAAGCTTAAGATTGGGGAAGTCTGCAATAGTCAAAGGGTACACAGGCCCCATGAAAACAATACTAGGAAATATAACCATTTGTGTCCCACCTGGGTCACCAAAAACTGTTATCAAACTCAAATCAGGTTCATTCGCCCAAGTGCTATAAAACCAAATCATAGGCACATGGTGTGATGAAGGAAAGTACAGCTTTATTGCAGAGCGCAAAGCAAGGAGTGGGCACCTCATGCTGAATAGACCCGGTCTCCCTATGACATTCCCCACAGGCATTTTGGAGAAGTGTCCCCCCCGTCCCCCCCGCTATAGGGCGCCAGACAGACAGAGAGAGACAGAGAGACAGAAAGTGAGAAATCACCCCCCAGGGGGGATGGTCTCGCCATAATCCCTTCTCCTCCATTCTCTTCTCGGGATCTTGGGCACACACGCACACGCGCCTGGCGTGAGTTTTAACCCACCGGGTCCGGGATGCGAACTGCAGTCGACTACGTGGGAGTCCAGTGACATTAGCCATTATGCTAACTGCTGGTCCCCTTCCCACAGACATTTTTAAAGGCAAAATTAGGGGCAGAGGTCCCAAGTGCAAGATTAGTTCAGTGATTAGTTCAAGAGGACATGATCATCTAATGGGCATTCTTGATTGGTGAGGCCTTAGATAAACACATTTCTGTTCAGATTTCTGGAGCCATTCAGTCTGGGGTCTTTGAGCTCACAGCCAGCAGTTTCCAGCCTATAAAACATCTTACATATTAAAATGAAAACTTTGTCTTTAAGTGAGGGTTTTAGAGGTCAAATGGCCCTTATTCACAGTCAATGTTGTTGCATTATCATAACCAAAGTCTGAAGACATACCCCTTATGCTGCTGCGCCCTTACAATGTAAATGGACCTTATATTTCAAGAACCTTAGAAAATACATTAGGGGCTCCCTACTCAGTTTCAAGAGTAAGAAAACAAGACAGGTTAGTAGGAAGACATCTCCTATATAATCGTTTCTTAACTTTTAGGCACAAGGATGTAAAAGATATACTATGTATGAACAGGTTCAGTCTATATTAGTGTTCAGAACTCTAGAATTTTTTTCAATGTGTCTTTCCTCCCTTTCTCTAGCAAGTAATGCCCTCTGACCAGCAGCAGCTGGGAAGTCTCATTTTAAGTGATCAGCATTCCTCTGACATTCTAAGAGGTTAGACTATTTGTTTCCATAGAAACAGCTTTGTCAGCTAACACAGGATTCAGGCCAAGAATAGTGAAAAGAACTTACATTATGCAAACTGGAAAAACCTTGTCTACTGTCCACTTAATTTCTCTTCTCTGGTATTTCAACAAAATTCAGGCCAGCTTTCTTTCTCTGTAAAATAGGAAAAAGGGATGATCAATCAAGTATTAAAGTCCAAAGTATTTTTGAGGAGGTGGGAAGGCAAGAAGAAAGGGTTTAATTCAATGTGAGATTCAATTCTGTTTGTAGCTGATAAGAATTTCTTAGTACAAAGTCATAAAAATGAACCACTACCACCACCACCCCTCATCTCTAATAGAAAGCTAAATATAGTTATCCAATTTCCCAGCAATTCTACTCCTACATATATACCAAAAGAAATAAAAACAATATCTACACCAAAAAAAACTTGTGCAAAAATATTCACAGCAGCATTAATCATAATCACGAATGGAAAAAATCTAAATGCTCATTAACTGATAAATAGATAATAAAAAGTTATATATCTATATATGAAATATTATTGGGTAATAGAAAGAAATAAAGTACTGATATATGCTACAATATAGATGAACCTTGAGAACAAAAGGAAGCCAGTTACAAAAGACCACATACTATATGATTCCATTTATAAAATGTCCAGAATAGGCAAATCTATAGAGACTTAAAGTAGATAGTGGTTGCATAGAGTGAGGATGGCTGGAGCATGCAGCTTTCTTTTAAGGGATGATCTGAATTGATTGTGGTGATGGTTGCACAACTCTGAACATTCTAAAAAACACTGCACTGAACACTTAAAATGGGTGGACTGTATAATGTGTAACTTATATCTCAACATCTACTTAAAGAACAATGAAATAACACTAAAAACAACAAAATGGCTAAAATTTAAAAAGACTGATGCTACTAAACACTGGAGAAGATATGGAGAAACTAAACACCTGGTAAGAATCCAAAATGGTAGAGCCTCTTTGACAGTTTAAATACTGGGGTCGTCAGAAAAGTCATGACACATTTTACATAGAAAAAAAAAACATAGAAAAAGGATGTCGTGACTTTTCTGACAACCCAATAGTTAAACATACACTTACTGGGGCCAGCATGTGGCATGGTGGTTAAGGCGCTGGACATTCCCACATGGCTGACCACGGTTCATGTCCTAGACCTGGTGGCTTGCTTTCTCACTTTTTCCCCTCTCTCTCTCTCTCTTTCTGTGTGTGTGTGTGTGTGTGTGTGTGTGTCTGGTCAAATTAATGAATTTTTTAAAGAACACACATTAAAAAAATACACTTACCATATGACCCAGCAATTTCACACAAGAGAAATAAAAGCATATTTTTATTTGTAAAAAAATCAGAAACATTTGTAAGAAATGTATATTGTAGCATTATTGACAGCTTAAAACTAGGTGCAGTATCTTTAAGCTGATGAGCTGATAAACATAATATGAAATATTATTCAGCAATAAAAAAAGAATAAGTGGGCTAGATGGTGGTGTGGTGGTTAAGGTGGCTGGAACCTACACAGCCAACTATGTCCAGACTGGGAGGCTAGAAAAACCTGGCACATGTGCATGTGTGCTCCAAATCCCAAGAGAATAATGGAGGAGAAGGGACTGTGGATGGCTATCACCCTCTAAGAAGGTGCTTTCTCACTTTCCCTCTCTCAATATTTATCTGGTGAATACACGCACTATACAGCAAAGTAAAACAAAAGGATGAACTACTGGTATGTGTAACATCATGAATAGTATATAGAACAGAATGCCAGATAGAAGAATAAATATTGTATGATTCCATTTACATGAATATACTAGAGGGCCAGCCCTATATGCAGTGGTTAAGTGAACTGGATCCTATATGGCTGACCATGGTTCAAGTCCTAACCTCAGTGACTTAAGAGATATGCTAGGCACATGTGTGCACATGCCCAAAATCCTGGTGAGAGGGAAGAATAAAGGAGGGAGACTGCAGCATGACCCTTTACAGGGTTTTCTTGCTCTCTTTTTCTCTCCCCTCATTATGAATTCACATGCCCTCCGGTAATTTTTTCTTTTTTTAAAGAGAGATTTTTGCTATAGGATGCATGCACTCACCAGAGAGAGAGAGAGAGAGAAAGTGAGAAATCACCCCCCAGGGGCTATGGCCATGCCGGAAATCCCTTCTCCTCCATTCTCCTCTCAGGACTTTGAGCATGCACGCCCATGTGCCTGGTATGGGTTCCAAGCCACCACATCTGGGACTCAAACTGTGATCAACCATGTGGGAGTCCAGCACCTTAAACACAGCGCCACCTGCTGCCCGCCCTACCCCCATACCTGGTAAATTTTTTTAAAAGTTGTAGGGGGCAGAAGTCTTTTAAATCTGAGGTGTGCCCTCCCGTGTTCAGGGACCAAGGTGACTGAATCTCCGCTCTAAATCCCACATTCCAGACCCCAAAAACCTCAGGTTGAAATCCTCAACCCTTACTGAACCTGCTGCCTGAAGAAACTCCTCTTTAAAAATCTGTAGATACCATGTGGCAAAACACAGTAGAGGACAGAAAGTGCCACAGAAGTACCTTACAGTAAAGGGAAGCACATGATCTTACAGTTGCAGAAACCTTCTCTAAGCAATTATCCAAAAATGAATACACCGAATCACTAAAATTCAGAGGAGAGACTGCAGAGTTTACGCAGGGAGAAGTATGGAGATAAAGAGAGCAAAGCTCATCTCCTCCCACACACCTCTGAACTCTCCGCTGAAACCCTGCAGCTCAGCCCAGATGCACCTACTCCCTAGAAACTGTAGGCCCTTTGTAATATCCAGATCCAAAGTCAAATGTGCACGTTGCTGGGAACCAGCAGTTAGCGTAATGGCTATGTCGCTGGATTCCCACGTAGTCGACCGCGGTTCGTGTCCCGGATCCGGTGGCTTAAAACTCACGCCGGGCGCGTGTGCGTGCGTGCCCATTCCCCCTGGGGGGTGATTTCTCACTCTCTGTCTCTATGTCTCTCTCTGTCTGTCTGGTGAGCGCAATGCCCCCTACAGTGAAAATCTCTCCAAAAAAAAAAAAAAAAATGTGCACGTTGCTTAATGGGCACCAGGGAAACAAAACTGCTGAGAGAAGTTTTTTTTTTTTTTTTTTTTTTTGGAGAGATTTTCACTGTAGGGCGCATGCGCTCACCAGACAGACAGAGAGAGAAATAGAGACAGAAAGCGAGAAATCCCCCTCCAGGGGGGATGGTCACGCTGCAATCCCTTCTCCTCCATTCTCCTCTTGGGATCTTGGGCACATGGGCACCAGGGAAACAAAACTGCTGAGAGAAGTTTTTTTTTTTTTTTTTTTTTTTGGAGAGATTTTCACTGTAGGGCGCATGCGCTCACCAGACAGACAGAGAGAGAAATAGAGACAGAAAGCGAGAAATCCCCCTCCAGGGGGGATGGTCACGCTGCAATCCCTTCTCCTCCATTCTCCTCTTGGGATCTTGGGCACGCATGCACACGCGCCCGGTGTGAGTTTTAAGCCACCGGGTCCAGGACGTGAACCACGGTCGACTACGTGGGAGTCCTGCGACATAGCCATTACGCTAACTGCTGGGTCCCAACTGCTGAGAGATTGTGAATCACCACCTTCCACACACCTCTGAACACTCAGAATTAACTCCAAGAAATTATACAGAAACATATAACCCATCAGATGATCTGAAACAACCGCAGAAGCACAAGAAATATGAGAAACAAAGAAAATATCTCTCCCCCAAGGGAAAAGAACAATCCTTCATCATCCACAGACAGTACAATGGAACTCATGGAAATGTCCAAAAAAGAATTCAGAACATTCATAGTGACAAATCTAAAGAAGATGCAAGAGATGAGAGACAATGAACTCCAGAAGGTGTAAGAGAAAAGAGACAATGAGTTACAGGAGGCAAGGAAGTTCTTTTACCATTTAAAAAAAAAAAAATCAAACAGGGCTGTTAGAGATGAAGGCTGTAATACAGGAAATTAAAACCTCCCTCAAAAGTGTTAAAAGCAGATTAGACCATGCAGAAGATTGAATCTCAGATACTGAAGACAAAACCTCTGACCTAGAAAAAAATCCCCAAAAAGGCTGAGAAAATAACCCCCCCAAAATGAGCATAAGGTATGAGAAATACTAGATACCGTTAAGCACCCAAACATCTGGATAATTAATATCCCAGAAGGCAAAGAGACTCATAAGGGCATTGATAATCTATTCCATGAAATCCTGGAAGAAAACTTTCCAAACCTAGAGAGGCATTCAAATAACCAGACCCAAGAAATACAAAGGACCCGTAATAGAATCAACCCAAGATCTTCTCCAAGGCACATCATAGCCAGACTGGCCAAATCCACAAAGACAAGATACTAAAATTGGCGAGAGCAACGTCAGGTCACTCACAAAGGATATCCCATCAGGTTAACATTGGACCTCTCATTAGAAGCAACGCGAGCAAATAAAGAATGAGAAAATAAATCCAAAGTGTTAAATGAAAAACAATTTCAACCAAGAATACTATACCCGGCAAGATTATCCTTCATATAAGAAAAGATATAAATTCTGAAGGGAGTGCTTTACCCAGGAAACTAACAACACTGACAGAAATAAAAGAACAAAAAGCAACCAAGAAAATGACCAACATGTTAATGCTAGGGACAAGTCCAGAAATATCAATAACATTGAATGTTAACTTCCAGGATTTAAATGGAAAGATTGGACCATAGTAAAACTGCAAACTCAACAAAAGAGAGATTAATTACATGAGACTGAACTGTAAAATAGAATTTTATGACTTTCTACTAAAATATTATTTTTTTCCTATGTTTTGTTTTCCAGATTTAAGGATTTTGCTCTCTTTTGAGGTGTTGATAGGTTCAGCAATTTGTTAACTTTTTTTTGCCTGTTTTTTTTTTTTTTAATTAAAACATTAACTTTTTTCCCTTCCTGACCCCTCTGGAATTAGAGAAGCCATATGAAAAAATTCTTACCATAAATAACCTGTTAAGGACCTTGATATGTCAGTAGCATGTATATGTTAATAGTATTTTTTCCTTTTTTTTTTTTTTACCCCAGAGAGGTTTTTGCTATAGGGTATGTGCACTAGCCAGAACAGAAAAAGACAGAGAGAGACAGACAGACAGAAAACGAGAAATCCCTCCCACCCCGGGGGGATGGCCACGCCACAATCCCTTCTCCTCCTTTCTCCTCTAGGGATCTTGGGCACGCATGCACATGTGCCCGGCATGAGTTTAAGCCACCAGGTCCGGGACTCCAACCGCAGTCGACTACATGGGAGTCCAGCGACATAGCCATTAAGCCAACTGCTGGTCCCAATATGCTAATAGTTTTTAAAACATTTTCTTTCATTATATCTATTGAGTTATACAAGTTCAATTTGCTTCAAATATATGATTTGTAAGTTTCCTTTTTTCTTATTTTTTTAGTTTGGCTATGGGGTGCACATACTCATGGGGGGTGGGGGACAGAAAGCATCCTCCAACGGGGATGCCCACACACACAGTCCTTTCTTCTTCATCCTCCTCTCCAGATTTTGGGCAGGCACACACATGCACTCAGCATGATTTCCAAGTAGCCTGTACTGGGACATGAATTCCACAGTTGGCCATGTGGGATCTAGCTGCCTTAACCACCACGCTGGCCCTGGTTTATCTTTTTTTTTGGAGAAATTTTTGCTATAGGGCGCGTGTGCTCGCCAGACAGACAGAGAGAGACAGAGAGAAAGAAAGCAGGAAATCACCCCCCAGGGGGGATGGCCACGCCGCAATCCCTTTTCCTCCATTATCCTCTCAGGATCTTGGGCACGCACGCACATGCGCCCGGCGTGAGTTTAAGCCACCGGGTCCGGGACTCGAACCGCGGTTGACTACGTGGGAGTCCAGTGACATAGTCATTACGCTAACTGCTGGTCCCTGGCCCTGGTTTTTTCATTTTAAAAAATATTTATTAAGAAGTTTTATTAGAGGTCAGCAACTGGTGTGGAGATGAAGACACTGGACTCCCATATAGCCTACAATGATTCAAGTTCTAGACCTGAAGCAGCTTGCTTTCTCACATTCATTCTTTCTCTCTCTGGTGAGGACTGATGCCCTATAGCAAATTAAAATAATAAAAAAAATTAAATAAATTCTTTTAAAATTTTAAATAAAAAATAAATAAGTTTTATTAGAGGCCAACAAGTGGCATACAATTTAAGGCGCTGGATCCCAGATGGTTAGCTGCACAGTTCGCATCTCAAGCTTGAAAATCACACCAGATGTGTATGCATGAATACCCAAAATCCTGAGAGGAGAATTAAGGAGAGGGAAGAATTGCATTGCAGCAATCCCCTGCGGGGGGGGGTGATTTCTCACTCCCCCTCCACTCTGGTAAGCACATATGCCCTATAGCAAAAACTTAAAAGTAAAAAAATAAAGAAAAAACAAAGTGAAAAATCCAATAAATAATATTTTCAAAAGAATGTAAAGGATAACATATAGAATAATTTAAAGTGACATAAATCATCTGTCCTCACAAATAAAAAATGAATGTTATGATTTTTGACACTCAATTCAGGTGGTTATCAGTAAGGCAATGTTAATAATTTAGAAACTGCATCGTTCTCAGGTGTAAACTTTTTTTTTTCATTTTGCCAGAGGACATGTGCACTTGCTGAAGTAGAGGGGAGAGAAAGCATCCCCCATGCAGAATAGTCCTCCACAATCTCTTCTCTTCCATCTCTCCCTCAGTTCAGGATTCTGCCTACAAACACACCTGCCCACAAGATTGCTGACAAAAAAAATACTGCTGCATTTACAATTTGTTAACCATCTATATCCTGAAATACTTATTTACCAGATATTTTCAAAGATTTATTTCCAAATATCACCCTGGCTCTTCTGAAACATTTTTGGATGCCTGGAGTTCTCAACTAAGGGTGACTATGCCTTCTACTGCCCCTCACTTTGAATAATTTCATTATGTCTGAATACAATCTTGACTGTCATGAACGTTTGGGGTTGGGTGCTACTGGCCTCTACTTAGTAGAAACTAAAGATGCTAGTAAACGTGCATATGACAGGCCCCACAATAAAGAATTATCTAGTCCAAAATATCAAAAATATCCAAGTTAAAACCCTAAGTTAAAGCAAACATCAGACTATTAACTAATACTGCTTAGCATAACTAAACTGAGGCATTTACTCACTTAATAAAATTCAATAGGTTTTTCACAAATATAAGACAAAACTTGAAATAGCTAAGGTTTCTCACTACCTACCTAAAAATGGGTGCTTTAACTTGGTGTTTCAACTCTTTCAAGTAGTGTTAGTTTCTAAGTAATAACTACTACTGAGGCAAAAGGATTCTTATATATCACTTAATTGTGTCTTCTAAAATGTTCAAAAGGGACTTCAAGAGTCATCTTGACAGTGTGCAGAAAAGAGCAGAAGTTCACTTTTATCTTTCTTTTATCTTAAGATTTAAGGAAAAAGAATTTTGTTTACTTAAAAAAACAAAAAACAAAAAACAAAGAAACAAACTGATGCATTTCTCCTATTTTACAAATGACAAGGAAAAATCCAGAAAATGTAAGTCACAAATATTTAGTGGCAGAGATTAAAAAAAAAAAAAAACAAACACAAAAAAAAACCCTAAACAAACTCAAATTCAACAATTTAATGATCATCAATGGAAATAATTAACAAACAGAATAAAAGCACAAAAGCTACCACCAAAGGGACTAGCAGTTAGCGTAATGGCTATGTTACTGGACTCCCACGTAGTCAACAGCGGTTCGAGTCCCAGATCCGGGGGCTTAAACTCACGCCGGGGGCTTAAACTCACACCGGGCGCATGTGCGTGCATGCCCAAGATCCCTAGAGGAGAATGGAGAAGGGATTACGGCGTGGCTATCCCCCCTGGGGGGTGATTTCTCGCTTTCTGTCTCTCTGTCTCTATCTTTCTGGCGAGCGCACACGAGCGCACACGCCCTATAGCAAACAAACAAACAAACAAAACCTCTCCAAAAAACAAAACAAAACAAACAAAAAGCTACCACCAAATAAACTGCCTTATACTGTATATTGGGGACTAAGCAGAGAGCGAACATACTTTTAGTAATATATTTTAAGACATAATTCATTTCCCACCATCGACTGCTTATAATCTAGCTGAAAAGACAAGGCATGCATATAAACTAATAAATTAGGGCTAGCCATGGTGGCATGTGCTACTAAGATGCTGTGCTCCACAGGCTGGGACCATATGGGAGGCCTGGACTCAATTCTTGGCCCAACCTAAAGCATGGGCATGGTGACATGTACCTATAATGCCAGCAACTCAGGGAGGCTGAGGCAGGAGGATTGAGAGCTGGAGTCTACCCTGGGCAACAGTGAGACACCATCTGAAAAACAGCTGGGACCCAGTTACAGTCACTCAAGTGGTGGGGAGCCACTCTGCAATGCTGAGGCCACATGGAAAACCACAGTTTGGATCCCCAGATGACCTGGTGTATGTGTGTGCAAGCCCATATTCTGGTTGGGTAGGAGGTTGTGGGGGCAATATCAGGTATGACAAGACCCTGACAAGGATGCCTGAGTGTATACCTGTCTATCTCTTAAGAAACAATAAGCTTAAACAAATAAAAAAGAGCCAAGTGTGGTGGCACATGCCTGTAGTCCCACCTGAGAAGCTGGAGCAGAAGGGCTGTAATGGCAATATGCTATTTTAAAAAGGTAAACAAAAAAATATTTAAACGACAAATTAGGCCCAGCTGTGGTGGTGCACAGATAGTTCTATCTTTTGGGAGGCCCAGATTCAATTCCTGGTCCAACCTGAATACACTGGGTGCGGCTGTGTGCACCTGTAACCCAAACGACTTGGGAGCTGGGACAGGAGAATCAAGACACAGTGAAACTGTCAAAAATATCTGTCTCTCTCTTTCTGTCCCTGCCTATTTCTCCTTCTTTCTTCAGTAAGGGGAAAAGAAATGTTAACTTTTTTTTTTAAAAAAAAGATTTTTGCTACTGGGCAATGTGCTTGCTAGAGAGACAAAGAGAGACTGAGAGACAGAAAGCGAGAAACCAGCCCCCCGGGGATGGCCACACTGCAATACCTTCTCCTACATTCTCCTCTTGGGGTTTTGGGCACACACATATACACAGGCACCCAATATGATTTTCAAGCCACTGGGTTTAAGACTTGTACTGTGGTCGGCCATGTGGGAGTCCTGTGGCATAACCATTATTCCATCTGTTGGTCCTCCAAATCATAACTAATATAATATAACTAAGACTGGCCCAGGGGCCAGTTCAGTAATGCAGCAGGTAAGCCCTATATACAAGGAGCTGGATCCCACATGGCAGAGTGTAGTTTGAATCCTGGCCCTTATTGCTTGAGAAATAAGCCAGTACTGTGTGCCATGGGTGCCCCAAATCCTGACAGGATGGAAAAACAGAGGAGGAGGGATCATGGTATGATTCCACAGAGGGGTTCGTGCATTCTTCTACTTTCTCTCTCTCTCTCTCTCTCCCTCTCTCTTATTCATGTATGCACTCCCTGGCAAAAAAATCCAACAGGAAGTGGTCCAAACAAGGGAGGACTGAAAAAAGGTATAGACAAAAACATAGTTAATAGTCATAGCTAAATTGCCCGATGTACTTTAAATACAGTTAATCTTCAAAAAGTGCTACAAGTTTTGGTACTAGTGTTATCCCCAATCACAAATGAGGAGACAGGTTTAAAGAAGCAAAGTAGCTCAAAGGACACATTCAGCAATTCTGACAAGTACTCTCGTATATACGGTTTCATGCCCATTATATTATCTAATCCTTACAATATCCGTATGTGATAAGTGAAAAGGAATTACCATCCTTATTTCACAGAGGAAAAAAGCAAGACAGTTATCTAAATGGTCTGATTAAGCAGTGATGGAGGCAGGCAGTAGGGAAGTTAAAAAAAACAGTGCAATACTTGCCAGGCACAGTGCCGAGAATTTCCCACATGTCATCTCATCGAATGCTTCCAAATCCTCAAAATTATCCTCATTACGGATGAGAAAACAAATAGAGAGGTGTTAAGTTGCTTCCCAAAGTCAGAAATCAAAGAGGTAGAGCTAAAACTCATACCAATTCTGCATGACTTCAGAACAGAAACTCTTACTCTTGCATTTTTATTTAGTTTTATCCAACTGTTAGAGATGAGAAAGACAGACTTCTATTAATCATTACTATTCCTACTGTCTTCCTAAAATTTACTTCACTTGTCCACAGAGTCTCTTTTTTCAGTTCGTTAGAGGGCATGTGAGCTCATTAGACCACCACAAAGAGAGAATGTCCTTATATGATAATGGTGAATGAGAGAGAGAGTGGAAGTGCCACCCGATGGGTCATGGTCACGCCACAGTTTCTTCTCCATTTCATGTCAGGATTTCAGGGCATGCAAGAACATGCACCCAAGCATGTTTTTCATGCTACCAGGACTGGTATTTGAACTGTGTGGTTGGCCATGTAGGATCCAGCTGCCTTAACATCAAGCCATGGGGCTAGCCCAGAGATTTTTTTTTTCTTTTAAACTATAAAATTCTATGAGAAACATATCTACAGATTCTAACAGCGTCTTTTTTTGCTTTTCTTATGCCTAAGATTTAGCTTTCACTTTAAGTATTCCTAGAAAATAGGGTTACACATTGATTATCCTTCACCATATTCTTCTACAAAGTTGGATACCCCTCTATTATAGAAGTTTCTTGTACGAGAGTGGGGAAAAGAAATCATCAAGATTTTTTATTTAACCAGATAATTAAGGTTTCCTATATTTTATATTTAATATTCCCTGAAGTGAATACTATTTAATTTTTAATTAGTAGGAAATTCTCTATTTACTTATATCAAACACAAAGCTGAAGGTCTTTAGAGATAGTCAAGACCATACACTTAGGTCAGGAGTTGGTTAGAAGCCAAAGAGTATCAAAGATATCAAATGGTTAGTTACTTGAACCATCCCATTATCACCTTCAACTCCTTAGTAATAAAAGATTAAATGTATCCAAAAGGCTAGTAAAGTTTTTGAAACATATTTTGTATTTATGCCGGAAACTAGCTAGAAATACAAATACGTGGCTTAAAATGACCTTTAATATACATTTTCTATATTAGATTACCAATCAAGAATATATATGGCCTAGCTGGAGAAAGAGAACAGTGTAGATGGGTGTAGATAAGAAATGGACAGTGTAAGAGATAGAAGATAAAGCCCAAATTGAATCTGCATGCTAAGTTGAATTGTTTACATTTTCTCCTGAAATCTCCTAAAATGGGAGATTATAGGTTTGAGTTAGAAAAGAAAAAAAAACAAAATGGGTTTTTAGAAAGTTGAGTTTTCTCTCTCTTGAGACAAGGATGGGGGGGTGGGTGGGAATCTAAGTAGAGCAGGCAATAGAGACAGCAATAGAGACAATGTTTTAATACTTTATACACAAGTGTTAAGCAGCAGAAGGAATGAAAAGGGGTAATTTCAAATACTGTTTTTATTACAAAGTCGATCCAGCAGGGCTTAGTCACAGGAGCCAAATATAATTCTAGAACACAATTGAACCTAGGATAATTATGGAAACTTAAAAAAAAAAATCAGAGAATAAAGTGTCCATCCCTCCACCTCAGCCAAGTGGAGAAATAGTAGAAATGTGCATGAATTTCCCTACTACATGTGAAAAGTGAACCAACATTCCAGTTCTAGTGACACAATTAAAAAATGTTATTCTCTATTCTGTACTACTCCAATTTCAGTACATGATGCCAAAGTGAGCCACATATCTTACTGACAAGCTGTTTTTAATAAAAAAATATTCATTAATAGCTGGAAAAATGGTCTGAATGTATAATAGACTAGTTCCTGTGAGGTATATTAACTATCCCCCAGGTCAAATTTAAGTATTTTCAAAATCACATCTATCCCTAAATGTACCTTCTTCCATTAATTTTCCCTCTATAATATCTCATGCACACACCAGCCTCTCCCTTCTCATAATACTACCTCAAATTATACACACACTAACTCTTTCTTGGGTTTTCCTATGAACTGAACTAGTCTCCCATACCCATCTTTCGTTTTTGTTTTTTTTTTGTGTGTGTGTGTGGGCTTGTGTGTGTGTTTGAGAGATTTTTGCTATAGTGGGTGTGTGCTCTCCGGAGAGACAGAAAGAAATCACCCCCCAGGGAGATGGCTATGCCACAACCCCTTCTCCATTCTCCACCTGGGATATTGGACACACGCACACATTCCCATCATGATTTTTAAGCCAGCAAACTCATTCAAACTGCCATTGACTATGTGGGAGTCCAGCAATGTAGCCATTACACTATCTGCTGGTCCCAGCCCGTCTTTCTATTAACAGTTGTCAGTCAAGCTTCAAGTTAACATCCAGAAGCACCCCTATTATCATAACACTTTCCCTTGGGAACCAGCAGTTAGCGTAATGGCTATGTCGCTGGACTCCCATGTAGTCGACCGCGGTTCACGTCCTGGACCCGGTGGCTTAAAACTCACGCCGGGTGCATGTGCGTACGTGCCCAAGATCTCCAGAGGAGAATGGAGGAGAAGGGATTGGGGCGTGACCATCCCCCCAGGGGGTGATTTCTTGCTTTCTGTCTCTATGTCTCCCTCTGTCTGTCTGGCAAGTGTACACGCCCTATAGCGAAAATCTCTCCCCCCCCCAAAAAAAAAAACAAAAAACACTTTCCCTTTTACAGTTTTTGTTGCCTTCTCTCTTTTAAGCTGTTTAATGAAGACTTACTAGGTACCATTCATTCACTGAGCTAAGTACTTGCTATGCATTATCTCATTTAAAACTCACAACAGTCTCCTGTTCAATTCTGTACCATGGCTTTTCAAAATAAGTAATTTGCCAAATAGCAAAAGCTAAATAGGGTCAGCAGATGGGCGGTGACTAAGAGAGCTGGATCCCTAGGGCCAGGAGGGGTAGCGTGGTGGGTTAAGGTGCCGAACTCCGATATGGCTGAACATGTTTGAGTCCTGGCCCTGGCAGCTTGCTTTCTCACTCTCTCTCTCATGAGTGTATGTGCCCTCTAGCAAATTTAAATAACAACAATAATAAATAAAATTAAGTAATTCTTTGGAAAAAAAAAAATCTGGATCCCACATGGTTGATTATGAAGTTCAAGTCTAGGAGATAGCGGCTTGAAAAACACGCCAGGTAAGAGCGTATGCATGCTAAAAATTCCAAGAGGAGATTTTGGAGAAGGGACTGCAGCATGACCATTCCCCCTGGGAGGAGCTTTCTAACTTACTCTCTTTCGCTCTCTCCCATAACAAAATTTAAAAAAAATAAAAAGAAAGAAAGAAAAAAGAAAGAAAAGCTAAACGGGACAGCTGAGCCTGGAGTCTGGAGTCTGAGTCCAGGGCACTTTAAACCACTATTCTGTAGAACACATTTCAAATTCTTTAACCCAACATTCACATGGCTCACCTTGATTTTCCTAGAATACTTTTCTTATTTTATTTCTCTCTCCCCTATCTTCCAAATCAAACTACTTGCTACTTCCCATATAAGCCCTGCAATTTCTCACTTCCACAGCTTGGATATACTATTACTTATATCCAGAAAGAAAAATCCTCTCTGTTCAGTATTTTTATCTGTGAAAATTTTCCTTTCAGGGTCAGGAGGTGGTGTGGTGGTTGGGGCACTGAACTCACACAGGGCCGACTATGGTTCAAGTCTCAGACACAGAGGCTTGAGACTCATGCCAGGTGCACATGTGTGTGTGAGTGTCTGAATGCCCAAGATACCAGGAGGAGAATGGAGAGGGGATTGCAGTGTGATTGTCTCCCCTAGGGATGATTTCTCACTTTCTCTCTCACTGTCTCTCTCGAGAGCACACATGCCCTATGGCAAAAACCTAAAAAACAAAACAAAAAACACCCTCTTCTTGCACCAAGTGTCTTACAAAATCTTCCTTAATCCTGCCTGCCGCCCTCTATAACCTACCCTTCCAGGTTACTTAATCTATGCCTCTGCTACAACATTTATTGTCTAACTTGAAATCAAAGTGTTTATCAGTCTTATCAACCCAAGTAAACTGCAAGCTGAGGCAGAATTTGCATATAACTCATATTTGATGAGCTCATACTGTATGTACTATATTATGCTTCATACAATTTTTAAAAATATTTAACTTCATTTATTTTTTAATTTTGACCAGAGAGATACACAGTGAGAGAAAGTGAGAAAGCAAGTCACCAGGCCCAGGACTCGAACCACAGTTGGCCATATGGAAATCCACCACATTTAACCATATCACCTGCTGACCCCCATACAATATTTTTTAATATTGAAAACCTTTTTTGACCAAAGATCTACTTATCTGGGGCGGGGGGGAGGGCGGGCTTGCTTACTATAAATGTTCTCATTCATAGTTTTACACATACAATTAAACTATTATGGGTTTCTGGGAGATGACAAGTTAGTCCTCAAACCTAAAATTCATTCTAAGGACAAAATATCATTTATCAGAGATCCGTATGAAACAGACTTCTTTCATCAAACTAACACTGTCCTTTAAAGCAATGAAGAAAAGTAACTGTTTTTTGTTCAGGTCACCTATGGTGGTGCAGTGGTAACACAACACTCTGTGATGCTGAAGCTGTGTGGGAAGGCCCTGAATTAGTGTCCTGAGCTCTCCCTGTACACAATGGGCACATGCCTGTGATCCTACTTAGAGATGAGGCTGGGAGTAGATTGCGGCATGAAGACCCTGTTGTAAGTACCCTAGTTCCTCTTCTTTCTCACATGGAAGTAATAAATAAACTTTTTTTTAAAAAGTGCTTTGGGAGCCAGCCCTATAGCATGGTGGTTAAGCACTCTATAGAGTCTTAATCATGTAAACATCTTACAGGGTCAGATGCAAATTCTGGCCCTCATGGCTTGAAAAAGACACTAGGCAAATGTGTGTGTATGCCCAGGATCCTGATGGGATGGAGAGAAGATTGTGGTGGAACCATGCCCCATTGAGAGGTGTTTTCTTTCTCTTTCTCTGGCATACATGTATCCACTGGCAATAGTTTTAATGCTTTTTTAAAAATATCTCACCTGAAAATAGTGTTCTCAAGACTGGAGGAGCTACTGAATCTGGTACAGGTTGTGCATCCCTAATCTGAAAATCATAAATCCAAAATGCTCCAGAATATAAAACTTTATGAGCACTGATGTGATGTCACAAAAGTAGAAAATTCCAGGGACCAGCAGTTAGCGTAATGGCTATGTCGCTGGACTCCCACGTAGTTGACCGCGGTATGAGTTCTGGACCCGGTGGCTTAAACTCATGCCAGGCGCGTGTGTGTGTGTGCTCAAGATCCCGAGAGGAGAATGAAGGAGAAGGGATTGCGGCATGGCCATCTCCCCCACTGGGGGGTGATTTCTCACTTTCTGTCTCTCTGTCTCTGTCTGTCCGGCGAGCGCACATGCCCTATAGCAAAAACCTCTCCAGAAAAAGAAAAAAAAAAAAGAAAGAAAATTCCACACCTGACCTCATGTGATAGGTCAGTCTAAATAAAACATTACAAGAAATTATCTTTAGGCTATGTGTTTAAAGTGTATATGAAACAAAAATTAATTTCATGTTTAGACTTGGGTCCCCTTCCCAAGATATCTCATTATGTTACATGCAACATTATGTTACACATAAAATCGGAAACACTTCTGGTCCCAAGCATTTCAGGTAAAGAAACAGGAAGTTAAAGTGGAGGTGTTTTAATATCTAAATATATTTACAAAATATAGATATTCTTGGGGCCAGCAGGTGGCATAGTGGTTAAGGTGCTGGACTCCCACATGGCCGTCCGCGCGACGCATCCTGGATCCAGTGGCTTAAAACTGACACTGAGAATGTATGTGTGCCTGTGTGCCCAAAATCCCGAGAGGAAGATGGAAAAGGGATTATAGTGCAGCCATCCTCCAGGGGTGATTTCTCACCTTCTCTGTCTCTCTGGTGAGCATACATGCCCTATAGCAAAAAATATTTCTAAAAAAAAATACACAGATATAGATAGACATGTTCAAATTTATGTGAATTAGAAGAACATTCAGTGTATTATATTAATGACTAATAAAAATCCTTTTTTTTAAAACTTGAATTCACTTTGGGCTAAATTAAAACTAAAATACAGCAAAACAAAAATGACATACATATATAGAAATACAGTGTATGTACATATACACAGAAAGAGAGAGAGAGAGACCAGTAAGGGTATTATTTAAAACAATGTTAAAAGTAGTATCAGCCAAACCTATTTCCGTATCAAAAGAAAAGAACTGAAAAAAAAATTATTTTTGTTTGTTTGTTTGTTTTTGAGAGGTTTTCGCTATCGGGCACATGCGCTCGCCAGACAGACAGAGAGAGACATAGAGACAGAAAGCGAGAAAGCAGCTCCCGGGGGGATGGTCACAGCGCAATCCCTTCTCCTCCATTCTCCTCTCGGGATCTTGGGCACGCACGCACACGCACCCAGCATGAGTTCTAAGCCACCGGGTCTGGGATGCGAACCGCAGTCGACTACGTGGGAATCCAGCAACATAGCCATTACGCTAACTGCTGGTTCCCAAGAACTGAAAAAAATTTTAAGACAAAATAATTTAGTACCAACTACTACTTTGTTAATAAAGAGTTAAAAATATCAAGGCAATGGGGGCCAGCAGGTGGCATGGTCGTTAAGAGCACTGGACTCACACATGGCTAACCACAATTCAAGTCCTGGACCTGGCGGCTGGCTGGCTTGCTCACCCCCGCACCCCATCTCTGGTCAAAGTAAAATAAATACATAAATAACAAATAAATAAAGTTAAATAAAATTATTTTTTAAAAAATATCAAGGCAAAAGACTGAAACCGGCATGTAAATTTAAGGCTCCATGCCTCCAAAATCTTTTCAATACTGCTATGTATAGCTCAAGCCTCAAGATGAACTATTGAAGGCTCTAATAATCAAGTCTTAAAGCACTTATTTTCTGCATTACGTCTCGTCATTAACTTGTCCCACCTGGGACTGTCATCTATTATTAATTTTTTATGTATGGGCGGGTACCTTATCTTCCCAGCTAGACTGCAAACACACGACAGCAAATCCAGTCTACTGCCAGTGGCTGTTGAGCCCTGCACAGTGCTATGTATGCTCATATTAAAAATTCAACACCTACTGCATTAAATTTGAATGAATATTCAAATAGCAGTATGGGGAGAAAGAAAAGCCATACCCATGTATTGTATAACATTTTATAACCCAAGAAAAGTTTATTTCAAATGTATTAATCACAATTATAATGTAGTTAGGAAGTGAAGCAAATCTCTAGCAATGTTACAGCAATGTGTGGTATATACAGATTCATAACAAATAACTCCATTAATGTATATGGGTTTTTCCCCATTAGGTTTTTTTGTCGTTCTTGCTGTAGTACAGGGTACGTGCACTCACTAGAGAGGGAAAGTGAGAAATCACCGTGGGAGGGAGGTGCAGGGGACGGTCACACTACAATCCCTTTTCCTCTATTCTCCTCTTGGGATTTTGGGTATGTGCACGTGCATACACACACACACACACACACACACACACACACAGAGTATGTTTTTCAAGCTGCTGAGTCCAGGACTCAAAATCAGCTATGTGGGAACCAGCACCTTAACCACTATGCCATCTGCTGGCCCATGAATACAGTTTTTTAAAAAGCAAAAAGGACCCAGGTTAGGTAGTACTATAAGAGTACTACTCTTTTTTTTTTTTTTTTTGGAGAGGTTTTTGCTATAGGGTGCATGCACTCACTACAGAGAGAGACAAAGACATAGAAAGTGAAAAATCACACCCCAGGGGGGATGGCCATGCTGCAATCCCTTCTCCTCCATTCTCCTCTCGGGATCTTGGGCATGCATGCACATGCACCTGGCATGAGTTTAAGCCATTGCATCCAGGACTCGAACCGTGGTCGACTACATAGGAGTTCAGTGACATAGCCATTACGCTAACTACTGGTCCCAGAGTACTACTCTTATAGTACTGTAAGTATATATAGCATCATAGTACTATGTATTATACAATACCTATTATAGTATTATAATGTATTATATAGTACATATGTATTACAGTACTGTAAGTACATATAGTACCAGATTAGTAGTACTGTAAGAGTACTACTCTTATAGTCACATGGTCAGCTGGCTCGGACCTCAGAAATGGCTGAAAACACACAGGATACACACACACATAGGCAATGCAAGATCCCAAGGAGCTAGAGTGCTAGGGAAAGGAAACTATAACGCGACAAGACCCTGTTGAGGGTGTTTTCTTTCTCATGTGCATGTATGCAGTATAATTAAAAAAAAAAAAAAGAAATGGGGCCCAGTTGTGGGGACATGCACTGCTGAAACACCATGCTCCATAGGGTGGGACCATGTGAAAGTACCAAGTTAGATTCCTGGTCCAATCTAAAGGCCAGGCATGGTGGTATGCACTTGAGTCACCCAGTGATTCAAGTGGCTGAGGCTGGAGGACTGATAGCTCGAGGCTGACCTGAACAACATGATGAGATCTTTTCTGAAAAAGAGTTGGACATGGGGGCCAACAGGTAGCATAGTGGTTAAATGCTGGGCTCCTACATGTCCAACCAAAGTTCGAGTGTCAGACATGACAACTTGAAACACACAGGCACATGTGTGTACATGCCCAAAATCCTGAGAGGAGAATGGAGAAGTGATTGCAACATGGGCATTCCCGGTGGGGGGAGAAAGTGGTGATTTCTCACTTTTTGTTTCTCTGTCTCTGTCTCTCTGATGAGTACACATGCCCTCATAACAAAAATCTCAAAAAAAATAAAAAGACCTGGACACGGTGGCATGTACCTGTAATTCCAGCTGGGAGGCTGAGGTAGGAGGATCCCAACAAAGAGACTCTAACTTTAAAAAAAAAAAAAAAGAGGCTTTATAAAACTTACTATAGAAAAGAACAATTCAATGCCCCACCTAGAGTATCACTTTTAACTCTTTCATATTTACTTTCATAATATTTCAAGTAACGTGCATAGAAATAGGCTGCATGTATATATTAAACAAACATACGTATAGACAAGGGTACTTCAAAAAGTTTGTGGAAAATGGAATTAAAATCCAAGTTTATTCTCATGCCAAAAAGTTCTTACATAATACACATTTTCCGTAAACTTTCTGAAGACCTTTCATATTATGTAATAATATACTACATATACATACATCACATATATTGCACATATTACATACACATACACTTATTACATACACATATTTTTTTTTTCAGTTACAGATATTATCTGCTGGCCATCTGCTATGGAATAAAAGAACTTAGCTCTCTCTCAATACCTTTCCCTTTCTTCATAAGTTATATTTCACTTTTTAGTTACATCACTATATTTTCTGGTAGAAGAATCAAAATATCTTTAATGCATACGTTCAAACAAATCAGATAATCTATCAGGCCAGCCTGTGGCTCAGTGGTTGAGGTAGCTGGATCCCACACAGCTGACTTCACAGCTCAAGTCTTGAACCCAGTGGCTTGAGAAACACACCAGGCACACATGCACATGTGCCCAAAATCCTGAAAGGAGAAATGGAAGAGAAGGGATTGTGGTGTTACCATCCCTCATGGGAGGTATTTTCTTACTTTTCCCTTCGTCTGTGGCAAGAAAACATGCACTGTAATAAATTTTTAAAAAAGAAAAACATCAAAAGAAAAAGCTTAACTAAATTTCAGACAAAACAAAACAAAACATCAGGAACACATCAGTTTCATCTACGCAGTTTCCTCTCTGTATGTGAGTGTGAGAGAGAGAGAGAGAGAGAGAGAAAGAGAGAGTGAGTGTGTAAGTGTGTGTGTGTGTGTGAGAGAGAGACAGACAGACAGACAGACATATCTTTGGGAGCCCTCCATCTTCCTCCTCTATACTTTCTGTCCAGATCTGGTCATCACCTTTTTCCATCTGCTGGAAGGCTGACTCTACAAACTATAATTACCTATATTCTTTTTTCCTCTGGGTTCTAGTTGCGCCAGCTAGTGAAAAGTACCCACTAGGAGAAAGAGAGTATGATCAAGTTCTTTGTTCTCCCAGTTTCTTCTTACAGTTTAGCAGGAGTTAAGTTCCTCTGAGGCCACAGTTTCCATTAGGTGACTCCATTCCTGCAACTACAACTCTCATAAATTCCAGTAACTACTCCTTTAGCCTAGGCTCAGTAGGCTACCTGTTAATTCACTTACCTTGCCTATCTTGGTAAAAAGTCCTTCCAAAGAAGACTCCTCCATGGCTCCTGAGAACTAGTGATTTCAGGGAAAAAGAGAAACGGAATTTTCTACTGATAATTCAGCCTCCAGCCCACAAACTCGAGTGGTAGGGAGCCCCTCTAGCCTCCTCTCTGTCTCTCTCTCTCTGCCTCTGTCTTTGTCTTCTCATTTTTTTGTAATTTTTACTTTTAAAAATTTATTAAGGTAAATTACTCTCTTAGCTTTCAGCCCCTCCTTTATCTAATAATTCCCCCTTTTTCCCCACCCATTCAGAAGAGGAAAGGGGAAGGCCTTCAAAAGAAGACTCCATGGCTCCTGAGAACTATGATTTCTTATTTTTATATTTTGCTTTTTTTTAAAAAATAAATAAAATAAATTTTTTCCTTCTTTTTGTTTTCTCTTTCTCTCTCTTTCTTTCCTTTTCTTTTTCTTTTATCTCATCACTCTGCTCCTCAATCGCCATTCTCTGGTTTCTAGACAGATCTAAGGGAACCATAGCCAAACACCCACATACTATTAGGGTTAACATATTCCTCAATATCCACTGAATCTGCTGCACAAAGGGATAAAAACGAAATGGCAAAGAGATTCCAGATCACCTCCTTCTGCATGCTCCTGAATGCTCAGACTGAACTTCAAGAATTAGGAAGAAACACACCATCCATTAAATGACTAGAAATCACCGCAGGGCCACAAGAAATATAGGAAAGCAGAAAATACCTCTCCTCCAATGGAAAAGAATAACTCCTCTTCATCCACAGACAATTAAATCAAAATGTCTGATAAAGAATTTAGGATATTCATAATGATGAAGCTAACAGAGATAAAAAAGAGAGACAATGAACTGTGGAATAGGCAGGAGAAAGGAGTTGATGAGTTCCAGGAGGAGGTGAGGAAATTCTTGCAACATCTAAAAGAGGAATTACACACTTTTAAAAGAGAATCAAATGGACCTGTTAGAGATGAAGGTTATAATACTGGAAGTTAAAATCTCCCTTGAAAGTATTAAAAGCAGACTAGATCATACAGAAAATAGAATCTCAGACATAGAAGAGAAAATTGCTGGCCTAGAAAAAGCCACCACAAAGACTGAGAAAACTGCCCCCCCAAAATGAGAATAGTAATACGAGGAATACTAGATACCATCAAATGTCCAAACATCTGAATAATTGGTATCCCAGAAGGCAGAGAGACTCATAAGGGCATTAATAATCTATCCCATGAAATCCTGCAAGGAAACTTTGCAAACCTAGAGAGGCACTCAAAGATCTAGTCCTAAGAAATACAAAGGATCCCAAATAGAATCAATCCAAGAAGATTTTCTCCAAGACACATTATATCCAGATTGACCAAAACCACAGACAAAGATAAGATACTAACATTGGCAAGAGAAAAACGCAAGTTACCTACAAAGGATATCTCATCAGGGTAAGAGTAGACCTCTCATCGGAAACAATGCGAGCAAGGAAAGAATGGGAAAATATATTCAAAGTGTTAAGGGAAAAGCAATTTCAACCAAGAATACTGTACCCGGCAAGAATATCCTTCATATGGAGAGAAAAGACAAGAACATTCTCAGATAAACAAAACCTAAAAGAATTTATCAACACCAGACCAGATCTCCAAGAAGTTCTGAAGGGAGTGCTATACCAGGAAAATTAAACACAGACACACAGAAATAAGAGTTCAAAAACTAAGAAAATGGCCAACTTAATCATAGAGACACATCTGGAGTTAAATATTATATCCCAGAATTTAATCAGGAAGATCAAACCACAATAGAAGACAAAGTACATGAGACTGAACTGGTGAAATAGCATTTTATGACTTTTGACTAAGACATTGCTGATTTTCTTCTAGGCTTTGTTTTCCAGTTTTAAAGATTTTTGTCCTCTCTTGAGCTGCCGGTAGGTTCATGTACGTACTATTTGAACAGAATCCTAACCTGTTTCCTGGCTCTAAGTTTTAAGCCAAGTTCCTAAGTATTTCTTCGATTTATAAAAGCTAAAACTGCTTTTCTTGAAATTACCAGCTGAACTCGAAATAAAAAAAAAGTTAGACTATAAAAGAAATTGTGTGATTAACAAAATGCAGAGGGAAAAGGAATGGAAAACAACTGTAGACACCAGAGATAGTGTGGGAGGTGGGTGGGAAGGGACCGCAGGTCGGAAATAGGGTTAACACACACACACACACACACACACACAAACACACACACACGAAACTAGAAATGGAAAATTATTGACAATAACATACATGATTAAGCCACTATGCAGTATATTCTGGATGGAAAATCATTTTGTATACTGTGACGATGCTTAGGGAATGAATGTAAATTAATTTTAAAAAGTTTCAGAAATAAAAAAAGCTCCTGGAAATTATGTGTAATGGGAAACCTCTGTATGGATTTCAAAAAGTTTTTGTACCAAAATAAATTCATACTTAAAAAAAAAAAGTCTTTCCATTATACTCTCTTGCATCTGTTTCTTGCATGGAATCTGATAGAACAGGTTCTAATCTAATTCTTTCTCTTAGTGTACAGCCCTCATCATTCCTTTCTTCCTCCTTATCCTGGGAGAGTCTCATTTCTTTCCTCTTCCTTCACCTGCTCCCGGCTTCTTGGGAGTTCTCTAATAGTTGAAGAACAGGCATGGGTGGGTGTGTGTGTGTGTGTGTGTGTGTTAAATTTTCTGACACCTTGATTTACTTGGTACTACAGCAGATCTCATTCACTTTGAGGTTTTTGTTCCCTTGCTTCAACCTGAATTTCTCATAGCTTCTCATGCCCTCTGGCTTAGCCCTTTTGTTCTCCCCAAGGAAACATTTATTTATATTGACAGTGTGACTCGACTCTTCTAATTAGAGTAAAAGAACAACAGTGGCATAAATATGTAGAAATAATTACTTTGGTATAAGGGTTTTGTGTTTCTGTGTGATGTCATATTGAGAACTATAAAGGAAAACAGACTATGTATCATCTATAAAACAGTACAACGTTTTAGAGAGGGATTGCAATAGCTACCAAAACTTTAAAATAAACTTCCAGGGGCCAGCATAGTGGTTGGTTAAGGCACTGGACTCCCACATGGCCCATTGTGGTTTGAGTCCTGGACCTGGTGGCTTGCTTTCTCACTTTCCCCCCCTCTCCCTCTCTCTGATGAATGTATGAGTCTTGTACCAAACTAAAATAATAATAAATAAAATTAAATAATTCTTCAGTACCTGAAATGTGGCTAGAACAAATAAGGAACTGAATTTTAAATTATACTTAATTTTGATTTAAAATTTTATTCTTGTTTCCATCACTGCAAAACTTTTCAAATATTTTTGGAACAATTCCAGAACCTTTAAACAAAGTAAAAAGTAGCCAAAGTATTATTTTTGAGGTCCTAAACAATTTCAAAAATAGTACAATAATAAAGCGAGAATTTCTAAATAAAATACACAATCGTTAGGGTTGATTCTTTAGTAGTTAAGAATTCCTCTACCACACAAAAATGAATTTACATCTTTTACTTAAAAATGAAAGGAAACTGATTTACCAAAAGAATAAAAGTATTAATTAGACAAATTCCAAAAGGGGCCATCCAACACTTTAAAATATAATGTCAGGCTCATAATTTCAATTGTGTTGATTATTTCATCATTTTAATAATGCACAATGACAAATTCTCCAAATATTCTTATTACCAAATCATATGACTATTATTTTTCTTTCAATGTTGTTTCATACGAATTTCTCTACCTGCTTCAATAAATTACTTTATCTGAAACATTTATGTATCTGAAATTTTAGGCCTGAGAAAGCATTACAAGAGATTCCATTTTCTGAAGTGATTTACAGATTATAAGGGACAGAAATATGCTCCAAAGGTCAGCAAATTAGTAGATGATTACCTCTGCCTAGATAGGTTAATGATATGCAAATAAAAAACACTGGCCATTAAGAGAAAATAAGAGAATGAATAGTTTGCTATCTCACTGAAGAAATGCCAACCATTTCAGAATTATCAAAATGTAAATATTAACCAAAATTATAAGTAATAAAGACTTATGGCTTGGTGCTATTTATAAACTAGACCAAAGCAATGACAATAGAGAGTATTTTTAGGATCCAAAGTAGAGCTGTGACATCCAAACAGGAAAGGAGAAGAATCTGAGAAGGAAGATCGCTAAGAATACAAATGTCACCAAGTTTAGACTCTGAACTTTTAATACTATATAGTATTGCTGACTGAGGATATGAGTAATGTTCTGATTGTGACTAAATTGTCTCAGAGGGCAGGGAAATATATGGGGCTATTACACAATAAAAAGTACAAAAGGTCAATCCACTGATAGAACACTATACTGCAAATCCTACAGTTACAAAGGGTTTACTAAACTACACTTTTTGATTAAGCTACAAGACACTGGGATAGATACTGGCATGAAAAAGGCTGCTAAGGCATAGTTTTTATCCTTAAGAAACTTAAAATCTAGTATAAAAATCAGAGTGATCTGTTGTTTAAAGCAATGCAACAGTGCTGGCTGTAGGGCCTAGTGGTTAAGGGAGCCTGATCTTTCATGGCCAATGATGCAGATCAAACTCTAGACCTGGTGACTTAAAAAAACACACAGGTGTGTGTACATGTGTGTCCTTAATCCCAACAGGGTGGAAAAATGGAAAATAAAAGATTGCAGCATGACTATGCCCTCACTGAGAGCGTCGCTTTCTCTGACTGGCTAGCACACGTGCCCTCATGCAAATAAAAATAAATTTTAAAATTTCCCTCAATGACTTTCATTATCACTTCAGAGATGAAAAAACTGACCTCAACATACAATTATTCATCATATACTCAGATGATGACAACTCCTATAAAATTAATCATGTTATTGATGATCTATTTAAAACAATCACGTTATTGATAAAATATATATATTTAAAATAAACTTATTTAGACAGTTGGATATTTTTCCTTTGGAAAAGTCTTCTCAACCTGATTGTTGCAAGGCTGTAAAGACCTAAACCAGGGAAGACCCTCGGGAACCCTCTTGGTGAATTTCAGCTCTGGGTTGATTTAAAGATGGATCATTCCAGGTTTGCAGTCTCCCGCAGGCTGATCACAAGTCCTGCAATGGACTACTAGTATCGCCACGAAGGTGCTTTAGACAGCTTCTGCTAATGAAATTTCAACCAATGCTGTCCCTTTTCCCACTGCCATAAGACCTTCCTCTTATTATTGTCTAATTGTAAACTCTTCTGCAACAACTTACATGTACTGTATCTATTTTATTAGTATAAAAGACTCTTGCTTTTCAAACTCAGTGGACAAGCCATTTGCATCTGGCTATGCTCCTGGTGGGTCTGACTCTTCATGCTAGCTCTGTGAGTCCAATAAATTCCCTTTTTCCTTATAAAAAAATAAACTTACTTAAACAAACAAGAGCTCCTCACCTTTTTTTAGTTCATCATTATTTCATATGCATGTCACAAATAGGGTTTTTGTTCTACCTACCTCTTATCTAACACTTATGAAATGACTAATATACACTAAATACTATGCCGAACCTTATGCACTATCTCTATCAATCCTCAAAATTAGATTTACTGAATCGGGCACTAATACTACCCTCATTCTGCAGATTAAAAGTTAGGTTTTAGTAAGTTAACTTATTCAGAGTCACACACAAGCCAAAGAAGTATTTCAGTACAAATCTGACGCTACTGTTAAGTTGGTGCAAGTACTGTAACTGCAGTGTAATGCTTGTCATATGTGCCTGTCGAAAAGCTCAAAAGTCATTAGCAAATTCATTCTGTTAATATCTTCTTAGAGAAAGCCAATCAAGGACATGTGAAAGGGCTGACCCCACTGCCTAATGTTAAGAGAGTTGGGTCCCTGTGGCCAACAGGGTTTGAATCCTGGCCCAGTGATTAAAAAGCATACAACAGACACTTCTGTGTGCATGACCAAATTTCCAACAGGATGGAGAAATGGTGAAGGTACTTGGATGTGATCACGCCCTGCTGGAAGGGTGCTTTCTCCCTCTCCCCCCTCTCTCTGGCAGGCACACACATGCCCTCTGGCAATTAAAAAAAAAACATGGAAATTAGATTTCCTATCAATTAAACATATTTATGGCTAACCTAGAACAAATGCAATTGTGTTTCGAATTTCAGATTCTCTCAGTTTGTAGGAGGTGAGCTAGGACAGGAGGGTCTCTAAAATTAAGTTCATAATTAAAGCTAAAGTTTAACTAAATGATAAAAGTGCAATTTGGAACCAAGTATCCACTATACTATGTGACAGTCTGAGCTGTTTTTCACTCTCAATACTTATGATACCAAGTGTGTGGGTCTTTTCCTTATACCAATTCTCTAATTGTACAGACACCAATTGGGTGTCCCACAATTCAATTAAACTCTTGTCACTATCTACGTCAGTAACAGTTGACTGACTCATTAGTTACTGGCTCAGTTCTACAAGAATGCCTTCACTTCAGAGGCTGACCGCAAGTCCTGGGCCTCCTGCGTTTTTGACTACTCAGCTATTAAATGAAGAATCTTATGACACTGCCCCCTTTCAGGTTTGATATTGCCAGAATGGCTCAGGAACTCAGAAACGTACTTAATTTACTATTACTGGCTTATCATAAAGGATTACAATTCACTAACAGCCAAATGAAAGAGATTCACAGGGAAAGGTATGGGAGGATGGGGGTGGAGCTTCAAATATCTTCTCCAAGCATGCCATGTTCCCTAGTGCTTTGACATAGTCACCAACCATAAGCTCTCCAAACATCATTGTTTAGGGTCTTTTACAGAAGTCTCATTTCACAGATATGACTGACAAAATCACTGGACCAACTTTATCTCTAATCCCTCTTGCCTCCCCAGAGGTCAGGAATGTAGCAGAACGTCCCAAATCTCTAATCATGCATTGGTCCTTCTGGCAACCAGCCCCATCCTGAAGCTTCCTAGAGGCCTGCAGGAGTCGCCTCATTCCAACAAAAGACATTCTTATCACTCCTATCTCTACGGAAATTCCAAGGGATTTACGAGCTCTATGCCAGGAATCAAAGACAAAGACTAAATATATATTTCTTATTCTATCACAGCCATATTAAACACTAACTGAAATACTGAAATAAAAAGTCCCTACCCTTAAGAAGGTTATTTACAATTTACAGACACAGGTTCTTCATTTTAATTAATGTACATTTTAAATACTAGGTAAAGCCAAGGATAGTTTTGGCTTTCCTCAAAAATATTCTAATCCTACTAAAAAGACAATGTTAAAGTAAGTCTTGAGTTAGGCTATACTATAGACAAAATTACAAAAACAAAGAGCTCTGGGGATCAAACAAACTGAATTAAAATATCTGCTATCACTTACAGTAAGACTTTGGACAGAATAATCTGAGCCTCAATTTCCTCTTTGTAAAAAGGAGAATATTGGTTATAGGCCATGCTATATAGTTCTTAATTTTAAGAAATATATACAAAGGATATAGCACACTACATAACTCATTAAGAGATGGGACAAACAGTACACTCTAGGTAGGAGTTAGGGGAAAGCTAAGAGAGTTGTGATTGTCCTAGTGGTCAAGGTAGTCAGATTCCACATGACCAACCATGTGATTTGAGTCCTAGCCTTATCAGCTTGAAGAATGCGCATACGTGTGCCGTGTGCCCCAAATCCTGACAGGATAGAGAAATGGAGAAGAGGAACTTGTGGCATGACCACCCCCCATTGGAGGGTGCTTTCTCCCTCTCTATCTCCTGTCTATCTGTTTCTGGTAAGCTCCGATGATCTCTGGTAAATTTTTTTAAAAAAAGGGAGGACACTATAATTTATCTAAATGAACTACCAATCTTGCTATAAAAGTATAAAACGATAAAGTATAAGGGGTAAGATTCCTTCAGTATGTCTACAAAAATAAAATTTCCTTCTATGAAATTTTTTTTTTTTTTTTTTTTTGCCATGGTGTACGCACTTGCTGGAGAGAGACAGAGTGAGAGAAACTGAGAAGAAATCGATCATCCCCCAGAGGGATGGTCACACCACAATCCCTTCTCCTTCACTCTCCTCCTGGGACTTTAGGCATGCAAGTACACACACCCAGCTTGATTTTCAAGCCACCAGGTCCAGGGCTTAACCTGCGATAGGCTATATGGAAGTCCGGTGCCTTACCCACCACACCACTTGCTGGACCCCTCTTTTATAAATACAGTTAAGTGAATTGTTATTTTGAAGTACATTTGCAGGTAATTTTTATCCTTAGATAAATTACCAGGCTCAGAGGTTTAAATCTAGCGTTGGTGATCTGACGTCCATCAGTCCCCTGATAGTGTATATATTGTGAATGTTGCAGGGGGATGGCCCAAAGGACCATCAGAGCACAGAACAACCTATTTAATACTAGAAACTTCTGTTAAATACTAAACAGTTAAAACTGCATGTTTAATACAAATACAGTCTTCAAAAAGTTCATGGAAATGATTATGAGAAAAGTGTATAAACTTCAAAAAATTTTGCACCAAAATAAATGCATAGTTTAATTCCATTTTTTTCATGAACCTTTTTAAGTCCCCACATATAAAACAGAGTTTGTAAAGTTTCCAATGTGAAGAAATTTGGTTATAGGCCATGTAAGAACAACCTGTTTGGGAGCTGGTAGTATACCCTAATGGTTAAGGTAGCTGGGTTTTTCATGGCCAACGGTAGTTTGAACCTCAGCCCTGACAGCTTGAAAAACTGGGTTTATGTGCTTGACTGCCCAAAACCCCAACAAAAGGGAGAAATGAAATAGAAGTGATTTTGGCATGATCATTCTCTATGGGGAATGCTTTCTCCCTCCCTACATCACCCCACCTCTTACTCTCTCTCTCCCTCTGGAAAGCACATGCACCGTTTGATAAAAGAAAAGAAGAGAAGAGAAGAGAAGAGAAGAGAAAAGAGAGAGAAAGAGAGAGAGAGAGAGAGAGGAAGGAAGGGAGGAAGGAAGGAGAAAAAGGAAAGAAAGGAAGAAAAAAAAAAGGAAGGGAGGAAGGAAGGAAAGAAAGAAGAAACAGAACCCTCATTTAATGTGCAACTTATGTTCTTATAGATTTTTTGATCAGGAATATCCTGAATGTCTAGTACTTCATAGCACAGTTAAATGAATACAAAACAACAGTCTCAGTCCTCAATAACTTCCAAATTAGTTATGAAGAATAATATATGAATAGCTAGTGCATACTTTCCTAGGATAGCATATTAATAACTAAATTTTAATGAGAATATTCACTAATACAGAGGTATGGAAGGTCCCTAGAAGACACAAGAGTAGATAAGCTGAATTGTAAGTGAAATGGTGAAAGTAAATACTTCAAAGAGGGGTTAACTCTAGATCAATGGTTTTTTTTTTTTTAAATAATTTTTTTTTCCCATCACAACACACAAATGAATTTTCCATCCAAAATACACTGTGCATTGGCTCAATCAAGTACGTCAACATATATGTTCTCAGCAAATAATTTCCCAATTCTTGTGTCCTGCATACCTTGCCTTTTGTTTTGCCCTCCTAGATTCCCCATCCCCCTCCCTCTGTTATGACCCATCCTCCTCCCACATTGTCCCTGGCATCCACGATTGCCCTCCGTGCCTCCCCCCTCCCCAAATGATCTGTCAGTGAACTTAATTAGTCTAAATATATCCAATAGTTATCGCAGCTGACACATACCTATACATGAACTCAAGTCTGACTTTAGGCATAAACCCCAGTGAGTAAAAAGAGCATACTATAAAGTAGAACCCAGCTGGGCCCATACAGCTCACTGCAGCCATCAAATATCCATTTTTTTTTTAAATGGTACGAATAGTTTTACTGTTTTTTTTTGTTGTTGTTACCTAACATTCATTCCCTGAGCATCATCACAACGTACTAAATGTAATTTCCCATCTAGAATAGACTGCATGGTGACTTAATCAAGCATGTTATCATCAATAATATTCCATTTCTTTCATGCTTATGTATATATATATATATATGTTTTTTCTCTTCCTCTTTTTTTCCCTATGTTTTAAAGGGAGAGAGGCCACGAGTTCCAACCATCAGCTCATAAAGTTTTTGGCAATAGGGAGCATAAACTCCACTCAGGGTTGGATTAAGGGAGGGTCTCCTGCAGATCCACAAGTGTAGGTGAGTCTCCAGGGAGTGCAGTTTCAGGAAAGCAGTTCTGGTACGCAGGGATGATTATCAGCTGATGCGGCACAGCAGTCATCTTGTAGTTACCAGGAATGGTGTTGTGGGGATCTGCAGTGTGAGTTGTCCTTGGGTATCTGGCTTCCTTAAGAATGGCAGAGTAGTTCTTGTTTTCCCCTGAGGTAATGCAGGGCTGGTAACTATCATCTTCTCAAGTTGCCAAGTTCTTCAGCCTTGTTTTCGGCCTCCGGGCCATCCAGTGCCAGAGAGGCGAGGCCCCTCGGTGGCGCGCAGCGGGGCGTAAGCCCCCCCCCCAGGGGGGCCCTAGATCAGTGGTTTTTAAGTTATAGACTATGACTTATTTGAGAGACATGATATAAACTTAGTAGATTTCAATCAACTTTTCTTTTTAATTTCTGGAGGTGAATGTGCTTACCAGAGAGAAAGAGGAGGAGGAGGGAGAAAAAGAAAAAGCACCCCCCCCCCAGTGTGGTATGGTCACACTGCAATCCCTTTACTCCATTTCATCAGGATTTTTGTGCAGGCACACATTCAAGTGCCTAGCATTGTATATGTGGTGCTTTTCAGAATCTAAACCACAGTCAGTCATGCGGGATCTGTCTCCCTAAACACAGGGGTTAACCACTATGCTATAAGGTTGACCCTCTCAACCAACTTTTGAACAACAAAATAGAATATAAAATCAGAACCCATTATGTACAGCTAAAGATATAATTTCATTTAACTTCAATGCACAAAAATATAACTGTATTGGTTCCCAATGTAAAATGTATCTGTTATTGTGGGTCTGTTCAGAAGAATTAAAACACAAAAGTTTTAAATCAAAGGCACGGCAAGGACAAAGCCTCAGAGAACAACCAACCAATTATATGAAAACACAAGTAAATTAAATTGACTGCACAGTTTCATTAAAGGAATCAACAGGGGGCCAGCAGGTGGTGTGGTGGTTAAGGCACTGAATTCCCACATGGCTGACCACAGTTCAGGACCAGACCCAGCAGTTTGAAAATCATGCCGGGCATGTGTGTGTGCCCAAAATCCCAAGAGGAGAATGGAGAGGAAGGGACTGTGGTGTGGCCATTCCCCATGTGGGGTGTAGGTGTCTGATTTTCTTTCTTTCTCTGTCTCTCTCTGGTGGGTATATGCACCCACTAGCAAAAACAATTTCACAAAAAATAAATAAAAAAAACCTTGGGACCAGCAGTTAGTGTAATGGCTATGTTGCTGAACTCCCATGTAGCCGACCGAGGTTCAAGTCCTGGACCCAGTGGCTTAAACTCACACCAGGCTCATGTGTGTGTGTGCCCAAGATCCCAAGAAGAGAATGGAGAAGAAGGGATTGCGGCGTGGCCATCCCCCCTGGGGGGTGATTTCTCGCTTTCTATCTCTCTGTCACTCTCTGTCTTTCTGGAGAGCGCACGCGCCCTATAGCAAAAACCTCTCAAAAAAAAAAAAAAAAACTTTAAAAGAAAGCAAGAATTGCTACTGGCAACAAAGTGGATCTCACAGGCATTATGCTGAAAAAAAGGCCAATCTCAAGAATCACATGTTACATAATTTCATGTACATGATATTGTGAAAATGACAAACTTATAATAATAGAAAACAAGTTAGTGGCTGCCAGATGTTATGGATAGTGGGAGGGAGAGAGGTGGGAATTAGAAGTACAAGGGAAATCCCTGTGGTGATGGAACAGTTTTGTTTTCTTATTATGCTGATGGTTACACACATCTACACAAGATAAAATAGCACAGACCTATATAAACACACATTGCATGTCAGTTTCCTCATTTTGATATTGTATATCAGGCATCTAATCATAACCACTTGGAGAAACTAGATGAAAGGAACCTCTCTGTAATATCTTTGCAACTTACTGTGATTCTATAATTTAACAACGACAACAACAAAATCTTACCAGGAGTTGGAAAGAAGGTGCAACAAAATGAAACCCCATAGTTTGTTGCTGGAAGTGGTAAAACGTATCATGCGTGTGTGTTTGGCATTATCTAGCAAGGCTGACCATGCCACATACCCTAAACATACAGTAACTTCATTAACAGTGATTTCATTACAAGCATGTATCTATCTGAAAGCAGTACTGTCCAATAAAACTTTGTGTTAATAGAAATGTCCTGTTATCTGTTCTGTACAGTAACATGGCTACTAGCTACATACAGCTGAAATGCAGCTAGTCCAACTGAAGAACAGGACTTTAAATTTTAGTTGACCTAAATTTAAACAGTCATGGGCCTAGTAGTAAAAGATCCAAGTCTCACATGGCTAACTGCAGTTCAAAGTCCGGCTCCAGAATTTGAAAAACACACTGGAGAAGAAGGGATTACTGCGTGATCATGCCCCCTTAGAGTAGAGGGGTCGCTTTCTCTTTCCACCCCAGTCACTCATGTCTGTCTCTCTGTCTCTCTATGGTGAGCACACAACCTCTAACAATTGAAAATAAGTAATGAATTTCAACAGTTACATGTGACTAGTGACTACCATATTTGAGAGGATAGCCTTTGAGAAACACAAATTCTAAAATGTGTTCAGGAATATTTATGGTAACACTATCCACAATAACTCAAAACTTTACTCACAGGTCCACCAACAGTAATAGGATTAAATAACTGTGGTATGTGTATATATGTGTGTGTATGTGTGTGTGCTCACATATTTTAATGAACTGTTACAATTAAAAACTAATACAAATCGGTTCTATAACACTGTAAGTACAATCCTACAATTCATTTGCTTACCATGCATTTTTGTGATCCTGCCCTGAGTTTCAAACTACTAACAAATTCTCTTAATATGACTTAATCTCTAGGAGACCATTTGTACTTACTGCAAAGTCAGACCTTTCAGAGCAATGACTCTAATTCTCCTCTGCAGCTTGCCCAAAGTCTTGCTCATCATAAATATCTAATATTTGTCTATGAGTTTCTGTATGGAATGGTGAGGAAATCTGAGGCAGAGAAAATTATGCAAAAGTGAATTATGGGGGCCAGCAGGTGATGTGGAGGTTGAGGAGTTGGATTCCACATGGCTGACTTTACAGTTTGAGTCCTGGACCTGGTAGCCTGAAAGTCACGCTGGAGGCATGTGCATGAGTGCCCAAAATCTCCAGAGGAGAATGGGTTGCAGTGTGGACATCCCCCAACCTGGGGGAGGGTGATTTCTCACTTTCCCTTTCTTTCACACTCAGTCATTCTCTGGCCGAGCTCATGTGCCCTACAGCAAAAACTAAACAACAATGGAAGTGACTGATGATCCATGGAAACAAAAAATCCAATCTCTTACACCTAATTAACATACACAGATAATATAACCAATATAAAATAGATGTTTTTAAAAATCTGCTTAACAGCACATTTTCTTTTACCTTGTTAAGTATAACACACTTATTTTAGGTTTTAATTGTATTGGAACAATAACATACTATTTTCTTAGTAAAATGTGATGACTTTGAAGAAGTTTTCTTTGTTTTTTGTTTGTTTGTTTTTGTTTTAATTAAGCTTTAGAGAATATGGAACAAAAAGATAGATTTCTGGGAGTCCAGAGGTAGATAATACCAGAAGCAGCAAGACAAGCAATGGTACTACAGAGAGTGCTAAAGTAGAAATCTAGAACTTAAAATAACAGTGTGGTTCTGCCATTAACTATCCAATAACCATCTCTTCTACATCTCTGCCTCTGACCTGTGAAGGAGGACAAAATTTTGGTAGGAGATATGAGGAGAGTTAAAATTTCTAATCTGGCTTTATCTTGATTCAAATGTCAGAAATTACAAAAAAAAAAAAAAACAAACAAAAACCTTTCTGAAACGTTGCCAATATTCCAAACATGACAGAAACATGAGCACCTAAATGTGGATACTCTTTAAGTGTGACCAAACCTACAGGGTACCTAGCTTAGTGTACTCCCAGAAAGCAGTCAGTTTTTTCCAATGAATATAGTCTTGAAGATGCTACTGAAGCATACAAGTGAAACAGAGAAAACCTACTTCTTAGGGCAAATCAAAGTATTACATTTTAAGTCACATTAGCAAACTTTTTCTGTGACAATAAAAAAAACCCTCAAAATATAAAATTATATGTCAAAACAAAATTAACTTTTAGGTGATGTTTCTGCTATTATGAAGTCAAGTTATTATAATTTAAGTCAAAAGAGCAATAATGCAAAAAACATAGTTATGAATATAAAACATAATATACCTAATATGTAAATTAACTTACTGGACATACTACATGATATTAAAAAATTATTTTTATTTCATATCTGTTGATTTATCACAAAGCAATCTTGAAACAAAGAGTAGGGTAGTGACTACTTATTAAGTACCTACTGTGTCAGATACCAGATGCTTTGACAGATGCTTTCCAAATCTTATTTCAACCTTTTCAATCACCTTCCATGGTTACAGATAGGCAATATTCTTTTGTCATTTAGTAATTTTAAGCAAAAGCCTTACAGTCTACAGAAGCAGACGGTGGTACAACAGTAAAACACAACATTCTGCAAGCTGACCTATGAATACATGGGGAGGTTCCACATTCTTGTCTAGAGAGCTCCCTGAGTATGCCATGAAAATGCATTCCCATGATCTAGGGCAGGCTGAAGCTGGAGGTGGACTGCAGCATCAGGACTTTATTAGGGGTGCCTATCTCTGTTTCTCTCTCACTCACAGGAAAAATAAATTATTTACTTATTTTTTTTAGAAAAGGGTCTTCCATGTGGCTAGCCGGTGGCATGGTGGTAGAGGGCGCTAGGCTGCCACATGGCCAAGCATAGTTCAAGTCCTGGACCTGGAGGCTTGCTTTCTCATATTACCTGTCTCTCTCTTTCTTTGGAAATATTCAAAATGGTAGTGGTAAATAAAGTTAAATAAAATAATTCTTAAAAAAAAAAGGGGGGGGTCCTTCCAGTCTTCTAACTCCAGAGTAGATCAAGAAAGTTTAAGGACTACTAACATATAACATGTAGATAAGAGAATATCTTTACTCTCCTGATTTTATACCCTATCCTACCCTCCCTTCTTTTTTTTCTTTTCTTTTTGCTAGAAAGCCCATTCACTCACCAGGGAGAGGGAAAGGGATATGGAGAAAGCACCCTTCTCTCCCTCAAAGGAATGGTGATACCACAATTCATTCTCCATTTTCCCCTCCTTTCTGGACTGTACACACACACACATACACACACACACACACACACACGACTCGCATGTTTCTCAAGCCACGGAGTCCAGGACTTGAACCGTGTGGTTGTCCATGTAGGATCTGGTTACCTTAACCAGAGCCAGCCTAAGTATGTTGGTTCATAAAATCTTGTATTTAGTTTCCTTCTTCATTTTTGAGAATACTGTTAGTTTATATTGGTTAAAAAATAATCCCAAATGATTTTTGTTTAAAATAACTCCAGAGTCATTTCCAGAAGCACATAAACTAGTTCAATACTGGGGGGGAGGGGCAGGGGGGGAATCAGTGTAATTTATCACAATAATAGATTAAAGACAAAAATTAATATGATCATCTCAAGAAATATAGAAAAAGCACACCGAAAAATTCAATATTCATTCATTTCTCTTTGATGAGCGCACACATCCTATAGCAAAAATCTCTCAAAAAAAAGAAAAAAAGAAAGAAAAGAAAAGAAAAAACAAAAGAAAAAACAAAAGACAGTTACCTGCAACAGGGTCCCAACACTGCAACCCACCTCAGCTTCAACCAGCCCTTGATCAGGGAAGTCAATAGGAAAAAAGTCAATAGAAAAAATTTAAATGGCCCAGCCACAGTAACACATGCTAGACACTAAGTACGCTGAGGCCTCAACACACACACGACTCGCATGTTTCTCAAGCCACGGAGTCCAGGACTTGAACCGTGTGGTTGTCCATGTAGGATCTGGTTACCTTAACCAGAGCCAGCCTAAGTATGTTGGTTCATAAAATCTTGTATTTAGTTTCCTTCTTCATTTTTGAGAATACTGTTAGTTTATATTGGTTAAAAAATAATCCCAAATGATTTTTGTTTAAAATAACTCCAGAGTCATTTCCAGAAGCACATAAACTAGTTCAATACTGGGGGGGAGGGGCAGGGGGGGAATCAGTGTAATTTATCACAATAATAGATTAAAGACAAAAATTAATATGATCATCTCAAGAAATATAGAAAAAGCACACCGAAAAATTCAATATTCATTCATTTCTCTTTGATGAGCGCACACATCCTATAGCAAAAATCTCTCAAAAAAAAGAAAAAAAGAAAGAAAAGAAAAGAAAAAACAAAAGAAAAAACAAAAGACAGTTACCTGCAACAGGGTCCCAACACTGCAACCCACCTCAGCTTCAACCAGCCCTTGATCAGGGAAGTCAATAGGAAAAAAGTCAATAGAAAAAATTTAAATGGCCCAGCCACAGTAACACATGCTAGACACTAAGTACGCTGAGGCCTCATAAGCGGCCTGAATCTGATTCCTGACCAACCCTACAAAGCTGCATGTGGTGGTATACACCTGCTGTCCCAGCTGCTTGGGAGGCAGGAGGATCCCAAGTTTACAGCCACTGTGAACAACAGAGCACGACCCTGTCTGAAAGAGCCGGGCATGGTGGGACATACCAGTAGTCTCAGCTACTTAGCAAGCTGAGGCAGAAAAACTGAGACACAGTGAGGCCCTGTCTATAACAATACCACACGTGCGTGCACGCGCACACACACACAAATATAAAAGTTCACTAAATTTCTATATGTTATCAATGATTAATTGGAAACTGAAGGCCAGCTCTGTGGCATAGCAGTAATGTACTACTTAAGAGAATCTATAACCCACATAGCAACTGTAGGCCAAATTTTGAGCCCAGTCAGCCTGAAACACACCAGGCATGTGTGCAAACGCCCAAGATCGACAGTGGAGGACTACAGGAAAGGAATCACAGTATGATCAGATCCTGCGTGTGTGGAGGTGCTCATCTTTTTTCTTTCCCTCTCTTTCTTACATGCACACACATATGTTCTATCATGAGTTAAGAAAAAAAAATTAAAAATCTGAAATTAAACTTTTAAAAATTACCACTTACAATGGGGTCAAAAAGTTGAAATATTTAGATATAGACCTTATAAAATATTTGTAGGATCTACTTGTTGAAAACTACAAAACCCTCAAGAAAGGAATCAAAGACCTAAATAGAAGGAAATATTATGTTCACAGATTAGAAGACTCAATATTGCAAAGATATCAATTATCTTCAGGTTGATTTATAGAATAAACACATTTCAACAGAATTTTTTTTTGTGGATATCAAGTTGATTCTAAATATTACACAGGGACAGCCAGTGGCATGGTGGTTAATGCAGCTGGACCCCAAGTCCTTTACCTGGTGGGCTGAAAACATACCAGATATGTGTACATGAGTATCCAAAATTCTGATGGGAAGGACAAATGAAGGAGAAGGGATTATAGCATGACCATCCTTCATGATGGGGGTGGGGTGGGGAAGGTGCTTTCTCACTTTACCTCCCTCTCTCTGCTCTGTGTCTCTTCCCAGCAAGCACATATGCCATCTGACAAAATTAAGATTAATAAAAAAAATTTATATAGAAAGGTATAGTAGGGCCAGCCCCAAGGCCTGGTGGTAGAGGGAGCAAGATCCCACATAGCCAACTGCAGTTTGAATCCTAGACCTGGTTGCTTGAGAAACACGCCAGATGTGTATATATGTTGTGCTCCAAATTCCTAGAAGATGGAGAAATGGAAGAGTAGGTATTGTGATGTGACCACATCCCACTGAGGGGCTACTTTCTCCCTCTCCCTGACTGTCTCCCTCTGGAAAGATCAGGCACCCTGTGGCAAAATTTAAAAACATAAAACAACAACAAAATACAAAGAAAGAAAGGTAAAGTAACTAAAATAGTCATGATAATTTTGAAAAAGAATAAAGCTGAAGGACTCACATTATCTGATGTCAAGACTTACTACAAAGCTATAATAATCAAGATTGTTACTGGCAAAAGGATAAATAGAACACAAGAGTCTATAAATAAAAACATATAAACATAGTCAAATTGCTCTTGACAAAGACAAGGGCAATTCAATGAGAAAGGAGAGTTTTTCAACAAATGATCATGGAACAACTGAACAAAAAGGAACCCGTATCTCAAACTTTATACAAAAATTAACTCAAAATAAAACACAGATTTAAATATAACATATAAAAATATAAAACTTATAGAAGAAAATAGAAGAGAAAAATCTCTGTGACCTAGGGTTAGGCAAAGAGTTCTTAGATACAAAGGTAAAATCCATCAAATAAAAAGATAGGTAATTTGAACTTCACCTAAACTTAAAACTTTCATACTTCAGAAGACATTGTTAAGAGGATGAAAAGGCAAGTCACAGGGGACCAGCAGGTGGCATGGTGGTTAAGGTGCTGGAACTCCCACATGGCTGACCACAGCTGAAGTCCTGGACCTGGTGGCTTGTTTTCTCTCTCTCTCTCTCTCTGGTCAAATTAAAATAAATGAATAAATAAAATTAAAAATAAATAATTTTAAAAATAAAAAAGGCAAGTCACAGACTGGGAGAAAAATCTGTGCAAATACCCCATCTGACAAAAGGCTATAAAGAACTCTCAAGAGAAAACAATCTAAAGTTAAAATGAGTAAAAGATTTGGGCATTTCACCAAAGGAGATATAGAGAAAGTAAATAAGCTCACAGAAAGATTCTAAACATCATTAGTCACGAGGGGAATGCAAATAAAAACCACAATGAGGGCCAGCAAGTGTCGAGGTGGTTAAGGAGCTAGACATTCCCACATGGCCAACCACAGTTAAAGTCCCAAACCTGGTGGCTTGCTTTCTCACTTTCCTTCTCTCTGTGAGTTTGCCTTTCTCTGGTCAAATGAAAATAAATGAATGAATAAATACAATGAGATACTAGTATATACCTATTACATTGGTTAAAATGGAAAAGACGGACCATATCAAGTGTTGATAAGGATGTAAAGTAATTCCAGTTGCTCATATATATCCTCATATATTGCTGGTGGGAATAAAAGGAATAACCCAGCTACTCTGAAAACAGTTTGACAGTGTATTCATTTCCTATGCTGCTACACCAAATTACCACAAAACCAGTGGCTTAGAACAATGCAAATTTGGGACTAGCAGATGGCATGATGGTTACCTGGTTGAACTCCCACATAGTCTACCGTGGTTTGAGTTCTGGACCCAGGGGCTTAAAACTCATGCCAGGCATGTGTGTGTGCATGCCCAAAATGCAGGAGAAAGGATTGTGGCGTGGCCATCTCCCCTGGGGGGTGATTTCTTGCTTTCTGTCTGTCTCTCCGGTGTGTGCAAGTGCCCGGTAGCAAAAAATCTCTCTAAAACAAAACAAAACAAACAAACAAAAGCAAATTTTATGGTTCTGTAAGTTAGAAGTCTGACACAGAAAGTACTGGGCTAAAATCAAGCTGTTGATTAAATTTTTTTCCTCTGGGAGGCTCTAAAGATTAATCAATTTCCTAGCCTGTTCCAGGTTCTAAATCCCACCAACATTCCTTGACTTGTGGCCTCTGCTCCTCCATCTTCAAAATCAGAAACTATGCCTCTCTCTGACCCCTTAGCTTGTTAGATCTTTTTCTGACTCTTCTCCCACTTTTTTCCCACTTTTTTATTTAAGGACTCTTGGGATGCACTGAGCTCACCTTAATAGTCCAAAATAATCTCCTTAATTTAATATTAGTTGCTCAGCAACCTTAATTCAGCTTTGCCATGTAACCTATCATATTCACAAGTTTCAAAGATTAGGACATCTTTGAGGCTCACCATTCTGCCTACCATAGACAGTGGTGTTTTTGTTTTTTTATTAAATGAAGTTAGGCATATATTCACCATATGATTCAGTGATCCTACGTACAAGTACTTACCCATGAGAACTTTAGAGCTATCACACAAGAACCTATCCACAAAGATTTAGGCAGTTTTAGTCATAGTTAACAAAAAATGGAAAACTCAAATGTCTTTCAACTGGTGAATGGATAAACGAATGTTGGTACATCCACACAAGGGAACACAACAGTCAGCAATAAGAGAGAAGGAACTGTGGATATACTCAATAACATGGATTAATCTCAAATATATCATGCTAAAAGAAAGAAACCTGATTCAAAAAGCTATCGATAAATATTCTGTAAAATGATACTCAGACTACTTTCTCACTTTCTCTCTCTCTCTCTCTCTCACTCACTCACTCACTCATTCTATCACTCACTCTGTCCCTCTCTGGTCAAACTGAAATAGATGAATAAATAAATAAAGTTAAATAAAATAACTTAAAAATGGGGGAGAGGGCGGGCACTGGACTCCCATATGAACGACCAAGGTTTGATTTCCAGACCTGGTGGCTTGTTTTCTTACCCCCCACCCTCGATCTGTCCCTCTCTGGTCAAATTAAAATAAGTAAGTAAATAAAGTTAAATAAAATGTTTCTTTAAAAAAATTATTTTCAGAAAGACTATTCATGGGAGAAACAATAGATCATTGGTTGCCACCAATTAAGGACAGGGAAGGAGTTGACTAAACATAGCTGCAGTGGAGCACACAGAGCATCTCTACATGGGAGGCCTGGTTTGGTTCCCAGGACAATCTGAACACGCCTGATGTGGTTAAATATGTCTGTAATCTTGGCCAATAAGGCGGGTAGGACAGGAGGATCATGGCACTGTGAGACCTTGTCAAAAATACTTATTTCTGGGGCCGGCAAGTGGCATGCTGGTTAGAGGTGCTGAACTCCCACATGGCTAGAGCAGTTCAAGTCCTGGCCCTGGCAGCTTTCTCTTTATCTGGTCAAATTAAAATAAAATAAAATAAATGAATAAAGTTATATGAAAAATTCTTTAAAGAAAGGAAAAAAATACCTATTTCTGTTTTCCTTTCCCCCTTTCTCTCCCTCTTTCTCTTTCATAAAGAAAGAAGGGAAAGTAGAAATAAATAAAGGGCAGCAGAAGGGAATTTCAGGTGACGGAACTGTCCTGTATCTTGATTATGGTAGTTGCAGAGCTCTATAAATTGGGCCATCAGAAAAGCCATGACATATTTTTGTTTTTCTATGCAAAAATGTGTCATGACTTTTTCCATGACCCAATATTTACCAAAACAATTGTACAATAAAAGAGTTAACCTCATTTCATGTAAATTAAAAATAAAGTTTAAAAATGTTATGAGGAAAGAAAACAAATATATAATTTCTCATCAGATTGACTTTTTTTTTTCCCTTAGAGAGAAATTTTTGCTGTAGTGTGCAAGAAATCGCCCCTCAGGATCTTGGGCACACGCACATGTGCCCAGCATGAGTTTTAAGTCGCTAGGTCCTGGACTTGAACTGCGGTCAACTACGGGGGAGTCCAGTGATATTACCATTATGCCATCTGCTGGTCCCAAGATTGACAGATATTTTTAAATATGACAATGTCAACTGTGGGCAATGATAAGTAACCACTGCCACTCATAAACTACTGACAGGAGTGTAAATCGCTACAATTTGGGGGGTAATTTGGTTGTAGCTAGTAAAGTTGAAAATACACATCAACCTATGGCCTAACAACACCACTTACACATAGGTACCCATCATGGAAAACCTTCATATATGTGCTCAAGAAGCATGCAAAGGACAATCATAAAACATTGTCTGAAATATTTGAAACCTTACAACAACCTCTCAGCAATGGAATGAACTGTAGTTAGTGGCTATTTTAAAAAGGAGGGAAAACGTAAGGGAAAGAATCAGTCCTGCCAACTCTTACATTATTTAGAGAAGGTAACTTACTGGTTTGCTTAACTCATAGTAATCTAATAGTGAATGAGAAGAGCACAGAACTTGGAACACAGAGAAAAGCATTTTAGCATTTAGTTCCAGCTGTCCCACTAATTACCAGTCAGACTGGAGGCTACTTAACTTTACAAACCTCAGTTTCTTTTTCCTGGAAAATGAAGAGGTTAGACTATCTGACCACTAAGATTACTTGCAACTCAATGATCCTATGATTCAAAGAGTATATAATCAAAAACTATATTCTGAGTCAGCCAGGTGACCAGGTGGATCTCACATAGCTGACTGTATGGTTGAGGTCCTGGACCCAGAGGCTTGGGTACCCCGTATTTTTTTCCAAGCTGCAGGATCCAGGACTTGGAATCATCCAGTCGGTTATGTGGGATCCAGCTGCCTTACCCACCATGCCAGTGGCTGGTCCCAAAAATTATATTATAAAGTACATATCAAGATATTTTCTCCAGACACCTCAAAATCAGAAAATATCCGAGAAACAGGACATCCTAGCACAGTGATACAAAAAAAGATCAAATTTCTTGGTATGCATGTGCTGCAATTTTTAAACAAGATCATATGTAATTCAGGAAGATCAAAGAAATAGCCACCTACTTACTGAGTTGGGTCCCTCTTAGGTAGAACTTTTGTATCCTCTTAGCATATTTTTTTTTATAGAGCGTATTTTAACCTCTGGCATTCTAGAACAAGTTAATATTATTGAGTCCCTTTCCTGGACATGTTTAGCCAAACGTCATTCCAGTATATGGTAAGAGTTAATAGACTTAATAAAATAATAAACATTACTTTTCATATTTCTGCTTGTTTCATTTACAAAGCTTTTACATTGTAATTTAACAGCTAGAGCCTTCTACAACAGTTTAGACTTTTAAAACATACAATATGGTATGTCCACAGGTATCTAGTCAATAGTAAAAGGTCAGGAGTTTATAATACAAGAAAGCTTATTTAATAATTTTCATTACCAACAATACTTATACTTCAAAGACACCAATAACTGACACATCACTTGTTCTTATTGAGAATTTAATGGGTTATAAACTTCTGGTATAATCCAAAAGCATAATTAGCACAATCATTACAACACGTTTTTTAAAATCAGAAATGGTAACACCTTTCACCTTGTCCAGTCAAAATTTCAAAATTATCTTACAGACTTTCAACTCTAAGTTGTTAAAATTCTAAACGAGTACGGAAACAAAAACGCACACTATATACTAACTCTAAAAACCTCCCAGCTATCCCAAGTTCGCGTAAACTGTCAGGAAAAATCTTTTGACCGAAACCTAAATTGCGTACACATTACTATCAGTCTACTACTGAACAGAAGGTAAAGTTGTATCATTAGAGCTACGTAATTTGCTACACAGGTCGCTTAAAGCGCCTTTCACTACGCGTAGTTTACAATTCACAGGCTTTAAAGTTCAACTTGCAATTTTAGTGTTGCTTATCAGGCGCTATTAAGAAATCGGGCTTTTCTTTAAAAGTGGTTAGAAGGAAGTAGGAACTGTTTTAAAGAAATGAGCAGCAAAATACCAGCTGAGTCAGGCAGAGGGACGCTGACTACATTCCGTCTTACACTGAAAGTGCTTCCCCAGACTGCCCGGACCTGGCCAGGAGGCAGCCCCGAGAGTCACCAACGGCCCCCTGCCGCGCCCCCTGCAACTCAGGCCAGGCCGGCAGGAGCCCGCGCCAAGGTGCGTCCCTGGACACCGCAGAGGGAGCGGACACCGAGCGGCAGTGTTCCTCCGAGGGACAAAGGGTCGGCTCACACACCCGCCGCGGCACCCGGCGCCTGGGACCGACAAAGCGCAGGGCAGCCGGGGTCCAGCTCCGAACCGGGCGCTCCGGGTGTGGGGGAGGGGGCCGCGAGCCCGGCCGCCCCTCCCCCCGCGTTCCCGGGGACCTGTTGATTAAGATCTCCAGCCGCCGCCGTCCGCGTCTTACCTCTGCGTCTCGGCCGCTCCTCAACCGTGCCACAGCCACAGCC
>NW_006160128.1:3013069-3059165 GCF_000334495.1 Tupaia belangeri chinensis
GCCTCCCCCCCCACCGACAACCTCCTCCGTCGCCGCCGTCGCCGCCGCCAGCGGCTCCACCTCGAGACCGCGCGAGACCGGCCCCCCTGGCTGCCGCGAGACCGCGCACGCGCCCCCGGGACTCTGGCGCAGCGGCGCGCTTTCCCCAATCCCAGTCTCTCCTCGGCGCGCCCCGCCCACTGCTAGGCCTAGAGGCTGGCGCTTTTCTCCCAATCCCGAGCCGGCGCGAAGAGACTGCCCACTCATTGGCCCGCTCTGCAGCCGGAGAAGCTGGTTGCGCGCGCTCGCGCGCATCTAAGTATAAAGGACGAGCTGCTCCGAGTTCACCGGCACTTGTGAGCCGCCTTGGGGCTGGTCCCGCGTTTTTAGTTGCGTGGGAACGTGAAGTTTTCCCGAAGCGAACGCTCGACAGCTGTTGGTATTTCGCCTGAAGAAATTAACTCTTGAAGTGCTTTTTCATATCCTGTAAGGCATGTCACATAATCTAACATTCATTTTTTTTAAATCATGACGTAATTAAGCACCTGGTTGTGTGTAGTGTCCCAGAGAATTCTCAGATATCGCAGGAGACTCCAAAAAGCCAGCAGTGGCACCGAGTTCTGAATAATCAGGAAGGGAGGATGCCAGGGGTCATAGCTTTTTCACTGATGAAATGGAGTTACGTAAACTAACCCACATCAGTGCAAGGCTGAGGCTCTCGGGACATGTATTTGCCACTGTGAAAGTTACATACCTAGGGACGGAATTCAGAGTAGATTAGTGAAATAAGTTCTAAGTAGAAATACCGCCAAATTTGCCTCGACACTTCAATAAAAGCCATTGTGTGGTCTCTGTTTTGATGGTAAGCGGGCCTCTACCTTCCAAGGTACCACATTTCGCCCTTAAACAGTTCTTATGTTTGGTAATCAACCTGTCGATTAGACCAGGGTTTGCCTATACTGCTTGTTGATTCTAGTCATTTCTTTTCCCCACATTGTACAGAATGAATCCTCCCTCAAAGCTACCTGATAGATACATCTTTTCTCATTTCATCTTGCTATGTTTTTCTATCTTCAGCCCTAATATCCTCAGGTCCTTACTTTCAAGTTCTTTCATATTTCTCCCTTAATTCCCTTTTGGACACCCTATGGGTTGTTAGCATTTCTAGTGAACTGTGGAACCCTGGACTAAAAAACCCATTCTTCTGTGTGGTCAAGATCTTTTTGAATCCATGCCCTTCCCAGATTTTATTTTTATCTTCCTGAAATCTGATCAGCATCCTATCCAAGTCTATGCAGATCGTTTTTGTTTAATAAGACAAAACCAGTGATGGAACTCTACAATCTACTATTAGAGACCCTAATTCTCTGTTATCAAACTTCTCAGTAGAGTTTGAGTACAAATGAACAACAGCTCCAAATCAACACAACTCATCTCTGTCTTCTTACACAACTGAACTGTCCTTCTCAAAGATGCCATGAGAATTTGTGAAATGCCCAACTGAAATTTGGATAAACAGTCTCCAGGATCCCTTGAAACTGTTAGCCACACACCAAAAGGAAAAAAGATTCGTGTGCATGACTATTTCATTTTCTAAGTCCTTAAATACAAACAATAAGTAATAATTTAAGAAGCTTCCTCCAGTTTCTCAGTGAATTTTTATCCCTCTGGCTCAGTTTCTCAGCCTTAGCATTTTAGGTGGGATAATTCTTCTGTGGGTCTGTCCTGTGTACTGTAGGATGTTTACAAGCATCACAGACCTCTACCATTAGATGCAGTAGCATCCCTCTCTCCATGTGTGACTATCAAAAATTTCTCTAGACATTGCCAAAGGCCTCCTGGGGAGCAAAATTACCTTCAGTTAAGGGCCACTCATCTAGTTGTTCAAAGAAATGGCCTTTTTAGGGACCAGCAGATGGCATGATGGTTACAATGCTGAATTCCCAGTCGACTACAGTTCAAGTCCCAGACTCAGCAACTTAAACACACGCCAGGTACATGTGCGTGGGTGCCCAAAATCCTTAGAGGAGAATGGAAGAGAAGGGATTTCAGCATGGCCATCCTCCCTGGGGAGAGGGGGTTTATGATTTTTCACTTTGTCTCTCGGGGGAGTGCACACGCCCTATAGCAAAAATCTCTCTTTAAAAAAAAAAAAAGAAAGAAAAAGAAATGGCCTCTTTAGAAAGATAGCATTTTTATTCATGTCTTATAACAGCCTAACTAGCTCCAGTCACTTTTGCAAAACACCCCCACCGAAAGTACCCTCCAGGTACCCAGCCTTGCTTCCCCAGCTGCTTAGATTCCCCTCAGAAAATGAAGATTGCTATCAGTGTGAGATAGCAGAGCAGCTACCAGTTCCAAAATGTGGAAATTACCTTATAAAGTGCTGTGAAAATATTTTTACTTCCAGGAGGTATTTCATTTTAAAGGAGCACGGACCCTATGGTAAATAAGAAATCTACTCTTTGGTAGAGGAATAAATTCCCTAAGTCCTCAGATCATAAAAATTACTGGCCATGGGAACCAGCAGTTAGCGTAATGGCTATGTCGCTGGACTCCAACATAGTCGACCGTGGTTCGTGTCCCGGACCCGGTGGCTTAAACTCACGCCAGGCGCGTGTGCGTGCATGCCCAAAATCCCGAGAGGAGAATGGAGGAGAAGGGATTGTGGCGTGATCATCCCCCCTGGGGGGTGATTTCTCGCTTTCTGTCTCTATGTCTCTCTCTGTCTGGCGAGCACACGCGCCCTACAGTGAAAATCTCTCCAAAAAAAATAAAAATTACTGGCCATGTGTGCAAAACGTAAAGGGTAGCTAAAAGAGTGACAGTTACAGAGAATGGAGGCAAGTTGATTGGATTTTGGTTTTAGTTTCATTGCTGACTAGTTCTGACTTGGATGTGTGACAAGCTTTCTAAGCTAAATTGTCTCACATGTAATATAAGATTTTTTCTCTAGTTTTAAGATTCTAGTAGCATCTGTATATGGAGTCTAACATGAATGGCATAGCAAGTTAATAGAATATAACATTCATCCCCAAATAGAACTAAATGGGTAATCTGTGGCTTAAAACTCTGTCAGAAGGGTTGTTCATCCTTGTCATAAGACAGTTCACCTGCTGAGTCACCCTGGCAAATTTGTAACTAAAAATTATGGATGAGCAGTGAAAGACAAACTGTAAAATCAAGTGTATGGTGATGAGTAACCATAGTAAATGCTCTTTCTCCTTTCTCTTCTTGGCATCTGCTTAATCCATTATCTGCCAAGATTCTTTATTACATGTTTATTTAATAAGTTGTACTATTTTATTTTGGTTATGGTGAGGGCCAAGCCCATGTCATGGTGGTTAAGGAGCTGGATCCCACATTTCCAACTGAAAGGTTCAAGTCCTGGACCCAGTGACCTGGAAAACATGCCAGTTGTGTGTGTGTTTGTGTGTGTGTGTGTGTGTGTGTGTGTGTATGTGTGTGCTCTAAATATTGTTAAGAAGAAATGGAAAAGGAAGGATTTTTATCATGATCATGCCCCAACGGAGTGCTTTCTTACTCTCCTGCTCTCTGTCTCTCTCGCTGGTGAGTGCACATGCCCTCTGGCAAAAAAAAAAGTTTGGGGGATTATATTAACATTGTATTTCACCATTTTGTAATAGGTTTGAAATCTCAGTTTTCAAGATTCTACCATTCACCATCATATGTGAAATCCTTAGCCAAGTCTATTATGTTTACTCTGTACTAGTGTAAGCTGGGTTTTCATAACTGAATTTGTAGCCTAATCAGTTATAATTGTATAACCACATGATCAGAAGTAACATAAATTAAAAATAGCATATTCACTGATTCAGAAGAGAAGTTACAAAAAGTTATAAAAGTTATGAGAAGTTATGAAAAACCAATTAAGTACATTAATTAAAAAATATCTGAAATTTAAAATACTAAAAAGAAAATCAACAAACTATAAACTTTACTAATTTAATTGGACTTTTAGTTGTTATTTTGATGTTTTGTAGTAGTATTTAACCTTTCATAACTCAGGAAAATAAAATGTTATGTCCCTAAGCAAAGAACATTATGCAGTGATTGTTACGTGGAATGAAAGGTCCAACTGTCTGCAGTTAGCATGAGTATAATTCAGTCCAGGTCAGTATCATTCAATTCTATCGACCTTAACAGATGTCCATTCATTAATGAAAAAATACACTGAGCACTTTGTATATGCTGTGTATTGTGCTGTAGGAATGAAAAAATGTGTGACAGTCCCTGTCCTGGAGGAATTTACTGTCAGCTGGGAAAAAGATAAGTTATGACGACTAAAATACAAAGATAAGCATTGAAAAAGTGCACTGTGGAGTCAGAGGGAGATGAAGTCTCAGAATAGGAGGAATTTTCCTAGCTAACCCAGTGTAAGAATGGGGACAGAGAGTAAACTGCTCCGAAAATACCCACGTTAATAGGAAAACGAAGAGCTAAGACATGACTTCAGATAAGTAGGGAAGGAAGATTGGGGAAACGTCAGTCACAGGATACAAAATTTCAGTTAGGTAGGAAGAACAAGTTCAACAGATGTACAACGAGGTGACTATAGTTGACGATGTAAGGTGACCTTGAAAGTCATAGCAGATTTTAAATGTTCTCATCCACTGAACGTGCTCTACAGGTTCTATCTTGCTTTATTATCAATACCCGTTCTTACCTGGTCTGGCCTGCATGAAGGTGTCTGCTTTGCTTATCTCCTGAAGATTTTCAGTGCTGTCAGCTTCTTCCACCCACGTCAGCAGGAGAGTAGGAAGCTTACATGTGTTCGTGAAACCGAGCTCAAGAGCCTCCAAATGGTGGCCGATCGTCTGGCTGAACACCTTGCCAAAGAGGAACCCAGGGTGAGCCCCATACCAGTCTGGGAATACCTCCGGTTGATCCTCTTCTGCTTCCAGAGCTTAGTAAATTGCTCAAGTTCTTTCCGTAGCTTTGATGTCCTAGGACTCCTCAGGGTTTTGCTCTAGCTTCTCCACCAGCTTCACGTTACTGACGTTGGAAGGCAACGCAGGGCTCAGGGAAGCCTCAGAGTTGCTCTCCACCTTGCCTTGTCTCACCCTTAGGTGAGAGGCTGGAGAGTCTTCAGGCTGTCTTGGGACAGTAGCCCCCATCTTACCAGGGGGCTCCAGTGATCCATCCACAGCAGAACTCGCATAGATGAGAGGTTGGGGAGGGGGGCGCACATCTCACTCCCACCCCACTTCAGAGCCTAGCCTACTCCCAGGACTTGATTCCCAGCCCACTGGGAGGGCCTTGGAAACTTAGCCAGGTCTGATGGTCAACCTAACCTAGCCCCGCTCTCCTGACTTATTGCTTCCACCACCTGGCAAGAAAGTGAAGTCCAAAACTGGGTGTTCTGTCTGGTGAAGAAAGATGCCCCAGGCCAGAGGCTTGGAGAAAATCTTTTTAAAAATCATTTTACCGAGGTATAATTTCTATTCAGTAAAATACTCCATTTAAAATATTTAGTTTGATAAATGTATACACTAGGGTCAGCAGATGGCATAGTTATTACATCACTGGACGCCCACATGGCTGACAAGGGCAAGTCCTGGACCCAGTGGCTTGAAACTCGCACCAGGTGTGCGTGCATGCATGCCGGAAGAGAAGGGATTGTGGTGTGGCCCTCCCCTCTAGAGAGTGCTTTCTCACTGTCCTCTCTGTCTCATTCTCTCTCCATTGCGTTGCATCTATTAGTTTCTTTTTTTTTTTTTGGTAACTATATACAAGTAAGTTGTTCAGTAAATTCTTATAGTATAAACATACCATAATTTGTTTAACCATTCATCTATTGATAGATATTTAGGTTGTTCCAGTTTTTGTTTGTTTGCTTGCTTTTATTGCCACACATGTGTGACAGAGAGAGAGAGAGAGAGAGAGAGAGAGAGAGAGAAAGAGAACTTGAACCACAGTTGGCCATGTGGAATCCAGCTCCCTATGCAAAGGGCTTATCCTCTGTGCTACAGGGTAGCCCAGTGTTTTGCTTTTATGAACAACACTCCTAGGACCATTTGTGTGTCTTGTTTTGAACATATACCTTATGAGCATGTTTTCATTTTTCATCAATAAATACCTAGGAGAATTGTCTTAGCTTTATGAAACTCTTCCAACTACTTTCCAAAATGGTTGTATACCAACTACAATATATATTGTGGTGTTCCTTTTTCCTTTTTTCTTTTTAAGATTTTTTTTTTCTGGAGAGGTTTTTGCTGTAGGGCACGTGCGCTCTCTAGAAAGACAGAGAGAGACATAGACAGAAAGTGAGAGACCAGCAGTTAGCATAATGTCTATCACGCTGAACCCCCCAGGGGGGATGGCCACGCTGCAATCTCTTCTCCTCCCAGCAGTTAGCATAATGTCTATATCGCTGAACCCCCCAGGGGGGATGGCCACGCTGCAATCTCTTCTCCTCCATTCTCTTCTTAGGATCTTGGGCACACATGCACACGCACCTGGCGTGAGTTTAAGCCATCGGGTCCGGGACCCCAACCACAATCGACCACATGGGAGTCCAGCGACATAGCCATTACGCTAACTGCTGGTCCCCTTTTTAAGATTTTTGCCACAGGGTGTAAGCACTCACTGGAAAGAGACAGAAGGAAAGTGAGAAATCACCCCCTGCCCCCAGGGGATGGCCATGCTACAATCCTTTCTCCATTCTCCTCTAGGAATTTGGGGCATATATGCACATGCACCTGGCCTAATTTTTAAGCCACTGGGTCCAGAATTTGAACTGCTGTTGACCATGTGGGAGTCCAGCATCTTTATTACCATGCTGGCCCCTATAACGCCTTTAAAAGAAATTGTGATAAGAGTCTATGCGTCTGCATGTGAGAGACAGAGAGAGAGAGAAACTTCCTCTACAGGTCTGGTCATGTCGCAATCCCATTCCTCCAGTCTTCCAGGTTGTAGGGGCTTGGGCACTCAAGCATGCCCAGTGTGTTTTAGGCTGACTGGGATGGGGATTCAAATCTCAGTGGCCACAAGGGACTCAGCTTCTTTTGAGGAGCACATTGCTGCTATGTCACAGAGCTGGCTCTATATTGCCTTTGAAGGACTGTTACTAGGTAGTACTGATCATAATTAAGACTTTCTTTCCTGAACAATGAACTTGTTCCAGATACTCTGTGTTAAGGAAACAGCTTCTCTACTGAGACAGTTATCCCCAAATTAGAAATCGTTTCTGCATATTCCTAACTTTAAAATGTCCCCAGTGGTAGCCACTTCTTGGTTTCATGGAAATCTCCTTTTTCACACCTGATTGTGGTGGAGGCGGGGAATCACATTCTTTCCGTCTTTGTGGAAGGGAAGAGAGGAGTAAGAATCTCCTGGGCTCAGGGTCAAAGGGATTTTTCTGTACAGCAGTGCTGTCCAATACAAACATGTCATGACTCACATTTTTTTCACACATGTAATTTTGTGAGACATTATTTAATAACCACATTTAAAAAGCAAAAAGAAATAGATGAAACTGATTTCTAAGTATGTTTATGTAGTTCAATATATCCAAAATATTATTGTGTAAACATATAATCAATCTAACACTTACTAGTAAAATATTTTATATTTTTTTCCAAACAAAAACTTCAAAATCTAGGGTATGTTTTATACTTATAGCATATCTCAATTTGGATGCTACGTTTTCAACCATTAAGTAAAAAATGTAGCCCAAACAGAACAATAAAGGTGTTTAATGGAAAAATATATTCTATGCTGCTTCAGGTTTTAAACTTAAATTTAAATTAAGAGAAATCTAAAATCCAGTTTCTCAGTCACATTAGCCACATTCCAAGTGCACAAAACCTACACACGCCTAGTGCTGCCATATTGAAGTGCACCATTCTAGAGGGCTTTCTGGGGCCAGGTGGGAGAGTCCCTGTGGCACCTCAGTTCATAGTAGAAATACCAGTGCTTTTTTTTTTTTTTTTTTGGAGAGGCTTTTGCTATAGGGAGCGTGCGCTCGTCAGACAGAGAGAGACAGAGAGACAGAAAACAAGAAATCACCCCCCCAGAGGGGATGGTCACACCGCAATCCCTTCTCCATTTTCCTCTCAGGATCTTGGGCACGCACGCACACGCGCCTGGCATGAGTTTTAAGCCACCGGGTCCAGGACGCGAACCGTGGTCGACTACGTGGGAGTCCAGCGACATAGCCATTACGCTAAATGCTGTTTCCCGAAATACCAGTGCTTTTTATGAGAAATTTGAGTTGAACAGATTTCTATAGCCTTTTAAGGACCCTAACTACCCTTATTTCTAGCTTAAATATATGCATTCTAATGTGAATTGCCAATTTGTTTTTAGCTTAACTGTTTGGGTTCAAGTACTATTGCCGTTATTACTATTAGTGATCTTGAACAAGTAATTCATCCTCTAAGATTCACTTTCATCAACTGTAGAACAGGGAAAATAATAGTACCCCTTGGCTTACTGGTTTTATTTTAGGCTTAAAAGCCATGTTTAAAGTGGTGCTGGGAAACTGGGTTGACCAATAGACCTAAATTTATTACAACCCTAAATTTTGTTAATGTCCAATAATACATAAATCAATTAAAATCAGAATCTATCTAGAGAGGAAGAATAAAAGTCTTCCAGTATAGTTATTTTGGAAAGTACTTCTATTTACATATCAGAACCAAGACTTACAAACAACTCAGCATAATTAAACAGTGAAATGATGAAAATACTCATTTTTTAAGAGATAATACTGGTTTCTTTCCCTCTTCCATTAATTTTTTTAGAATTATTTTATTTAACTTTATTAATTATTATTATTATTTAATTTTATCAGAGAGAGACAGAGAAAGAGAGAGGGAAAGTGAGAAAGCAAGCCACCAGGTCTGGGACTCTAACCAAGGTCACCCATGTGGGAGTCCAGTGCCCTTAACCACGACACCACTGCTGGCCCCTCCCTCTTCCATTCTAAAACATAAATCGGTCTTCAGTTTCTACTTAAATTTGTTATAATAAGCAATCCTATAGAATAGAAATTTGAAACTCAGTGGTCAAACTAAAATTGTCAAATAAAGCAAAACGTCTTCAAAAGAAGTCATTTGTTAAATGTCACAAATATTGCTTACCAGGCAGACTCAATATTTTCTATAGGGCAGCACTTTTAAAACTATGTGAGAATTTTTTTAAAAAATGAAACAAAAACCTTGGTGGTCTGATACGTGAGAAATATTTCAACACAAACTCTGTAAACCAGAAATTACCCGTTCTAGTTGCTATATCCTTCTGACACATTTTAAGTTCCCAAGTGACAGGACTAATTTTTTTTTTTTAAAATAAATTCAACACATCAATACCAGCAGTTAACGTAATGGCTATGTTGCTGGACTCCCACGTAGTCGACCACGGTTGGAGTCCTGGACCTGGTGGCTTAAACTCATGCTGGGCGCGTGTGTATGAGTGCCCAAGATCCCGAGAGGAGAATGGAGGAGAAGGGATTGCGGCGTGACCATCCCCCCTGGGGGTGATTTCTCACTTTCTATCTCTCTTTCTCTCTCTGTCTGTCTGGTGAGCGCACGCGCCCTATAGCAAAAACCTCTCCAAAAAAAAAAAATAATAAAAAAAGAAAGAAATTCAACACATTAAACACACATCCCTGTGTCTAGATATGTGATAGATCAGCTCACTAACAGTTTTGACTCAAGCCTTTGAACTTGTTATTTAGTTACAAGAGTTTCAGACCCAATTTTTCAGATCCATTGACTAGCCCATATGCAGTTTATGTAAGTCCACTGTAGACATCAACTGTATAAGAGATCGTTCTAACTTCGCTCTAATAGAAGCAACAATCAAATCAGAAATACTTCTTTTTTAGTAATTTGATAATCAAAATAACAATACTGGGATAAAACCCAGAGAATTTGTTTCAGCTTCTTGTTCAGTAAGCCTGTTGCTTATTTTTAGATGAGGATTAAAGTATCACAACCGAATATGGGAAACTGCTTTCTCTTTATTTAGACCTTAAGGAGAAAAGAAACTTTGGTCACCTGTTACCTTAAAAAAAATTCCAGTTTTACATATTACTAAATAGATGTGACTAAATGACCAGGAAAATAATTTCTTGTGTAAAAATTGTCCACATTTTATAAAAAAAATCTAGCACACAACATACTCTATATCCTATAGACTGCTTGGGATCAAAACACTCCAAATCTACAGCAGCTGTGACTCTAAGCTAACGAACGTGAAAGTACTTGCTCTCATGTTGCTTTGGTCTGGAAGAGTGGAGCTGAGTCAGGAAGAATAAACTAAGTGAGGAGTAAACTAAGCGCCTAATCTTTTGCCAACTTTAGATTGTGACTGATAGCAGAAATGCCATGATAAATAGTTCTACTACAGCCAAAGTATATTTTTTAAATAATTATTTTATTTAAGTTATTTATTTATTTATTTATATATAAATTTCACGAGAGAGGGACAGAGAGAGAGAGAGAGAGAGAGAGAGAGAGTGAGAAAGGGAAAGTGAAAAAGCAAGACTCCAGGTCTGGGACTTGAATTACAGTCAGCCATGTGAGAGTCCAGTGCCCTCAACCACCACGCCACCTGCCGGCCCCAGCAAAAGTATAATTTAAAAGTATTTTTTCAGGTAGGACCAGCAGGTGGCATAATTGGATGCCCACATGGCCCACTGCTTTTCAAGTCCCAGACCTGGCAGCTTGAAACTCACACTGGGTATATGTGCATTCGTGCCCAAGATCCCGAGAGGAGAATGGAGCAGCAGCAGGGGGTTATTTTTCTCTTTCTGTATCTCTGTCTCTCTGGTGAGCACACATGCCCTATAGCGAAAGTCTCTCTCTCAAAAAAAAAGTATTTTTGATGAACACGTCACAGTATCAAATTTTTATAAAAGAAAACTATGAACAACAAAAAAGGTGAAATAGCTACCACAAACAAAAGTGTCTCCTTCATGTTGCAGATGAACAGGTACAAAGTTGTGGTTAGAAGGTTGATGATCCTAACATGAAAGGAAGATGAGTATTGTCAACTCTTACTCTTTACAAAAGTGAATATAGTCATGCCCATAAAAGTGTAACCCATGGCATTTGAAAGCAAACACTCTGTCATTATTTAAAAGGGCCTTTCTAAAAATTATAATACAAAGGTCTATGCCCTATAAGTAGCCCTCCTCTGGGCATTATAACAATACTTACTTTTCATACAAAGACCAAGTGTTCGGGAGTTATGGACCACATGATTTAACAAACATTTTATAATTGCCTTTTGCATCTTTTTTGTTTTAGGGGATCTTCCACTTCATCAGGATGTTCAGTAGCTTGGGTTCTTCAGCAGATTCTTCTTTTCTCTGACTCTGACTCACTTGCATTGTCACCTGAACTTTCAGGATCGGGTGAATCATCATCATCATCATCATCATCATCATCCTCATTTACAGCCACACTGCCTTCTCCATCGTGATCTTCTATCTCACTGAGGCTGAGTCCACAGTGTTGTCAATAACTTCCTGATATTTTACTGTCCATACTTTGCTGATACCGAGACTCCAATTCTTCATTAATTTTCTTGTCTTCTTCTGCTGTCTGGAAGTGAGGGGTTGACTTGCGATCTCCTATAACCAGACAACCAGTATGTTCTTTCTTTCCTGCACCCATAAATCTCAAGACCTTCTGTTTTCTCTCTTCATTGCCTAAGCCTGCTGCTTCCCAATTGCTGGATCCAAGATGGCTCAACGCTTCACCCCATGTGGGTGAGACTCCCTGGCAGGGCTCATCGATGTGGGAATCTGTGCTGGAGAGGCTGAACCCACACTCCATTCTCCTCAGCCACACCACCAGCCATCGGCCACCTGCCACCGGCCCAAGCAGTGCCACTCCCCATGGACTTACTTATTTTTTTCAGAATGTATTTGAAAATGAAAATGACACTCATTGAGATTCAACAGATATGTCTCTCAGCAGCAGGTACTCAGCACACAAAGGTGGAAGGAATGTGGTCTCCACCTTTATCGACCTCACGGTGTCCAGTGTTGGCAACAGCACAGTGTTGGACGAGTGTCCAAATGAGAAAAAACCAATGAGAAGAACAATTTTTCCTCCAGTGACCCCCCCAGAAAGAAGCCCTATAGATAAAACTGGATTTATGAATCGAAAAAGCTGATAGTTTTGCATAGTTCTCTAGCTTCCTTCACAATAGATATCCACAATTAAGTGAATTAAAATTTAAGAAATTTGATTTGAATTCTTAATGATTAGTAACTTTTATTTCTGCCGCATGAAAGACACAGCTTTGTTTTCTCCTTGTGTTGTCTTTTTCTGAATTGTGCTTGGGATTTTTTTTTTTTTTTTAGCTTAGTAGTTTGTATTAATCTGACAAAAAAGGAAAAAAAAAAGGAACAGTCAATTTATCTAATTCAAACTCTGAAGTATAGAATATTATAAAATTACTACCATTAAGTACAAGGTTGAAAACTAAACACAAGTAAATGATTGAAATAAATAAAATTACATTTATAAAATAACTTTTCTTCTTTATATAAAGATCCATTGGACATATAAAATCTTATTGTCTTAAATCTAGAGCTTAAAGCAATTTTTAAAAAGTTTTGCTATAGGGCACATGCATTCACCAGAGAGAGACAGAGACTGAGAGAGCGGGAGAGTGACAGCGTCAAGCAAGCGCTTCATCTGTGCTGAACTGACTACTCAGATTTGACCAGGAGATTTACATACACGATAATACGCTCTTTGTAAAAAGGGCCCAAATAACTTTCACATTACTTCATTTGTAATAACAGAATGTCTTTATTCATAACAAATTTTTTCCCACAATTAAAAAAGAAATCTACTTCTTCTCACAGTTCATAATTAAGTATTTGGGAGCCACTTTTTATATTTCAAAAGTAAAATTGAAATATGGTATGTATGTTGTCTTTTTTCCTTTTGCAATTTTTTTGCATATGCAGATCTCTTTGTGACCCTAAACTGGAATTTTATTGTTATAGAATAAATCAAAGGATGAAATTGTTGTAAAATATTGAGTTATCTTTAAGGGCTACCTCTCTAAATCCTATGCCCTGTTGAAAGATGGCAGTGCTTGGTGGCTGTAGGAGTCAGCATGTGTCACTCTGTATGCCTCCCTGCCACTGCCCAACACCACCATAGAACACATTAGGGGGAGTGTTAAGGACCTTCTTAAGGGGGGAAAGAAGTGACAAGAGAACAGGTGCAGGATAAGGGATATATGTGGAGGCCAGGGGGTTACTGTGTGTGGACATTTGTTGTGTTTTGGCCACGTGGCTCTCCTCTGGTGCATTACCTCTTAGCCATGGTATGCATCTTGGTGGGGCCTTGTTAATAAACAAAGTACTCAAGTGCTAAGCTGCCTTTGGTGGCAGAGTGACAGAAGTATAGACAGAGGATTCAAAGTTCACCTTAGCACAGGGACCTTTGCTTGATTCTATCAGCAAAGCCCTGACGAGATGGGCAAGGAGTTCTTGCCAAGGCTAGTCCTGGTTTACTGATCTTGTCTTCATCTTTGTGAACTCAGCCTTTTTTTTTTTTTTTTTTCTTTAAGAGAAAGTTTTTTTTTTTTTTTTTTTTTTTTTTTTTTTTTTTTTTTTTTTTTTTTAGAGATTTTTTTCTGTAGGGCATGTGGGATCGCTGGAGAGACAGAGAGACAGAAAGCAAGAAATCACCCCCCAAGGGGGGATGGCCACACCACAACCCCTTCTTTATTCTCCTCTGGGATTTTGGGCATGCACACACATGCACCCTGTACGAATTTTAAGTCATTGGATGTGGGACTTGAACCACAGTCAACTACGCGGGAGTCCAGTGACGTAACCATTATGCCATCTGCTGGTCCTAAACTCAGCCTTTACACACACACACACATATGCGCACACATGTGCGCACACACTGTTAGCTATGTTAGAGGAGGCACCAGAAGACACAATGGCTCTTTGTGTTGCTTCTACTTTTCCTGTGCTCCTGGGTGACATCACCATGGCTTACAGAAGTTTCATTCATTAGTAACTCACCGCAAAGCTAATGTTTCAAAGACATTTAGAACACAGTCGGTCAGGGCTGCCATGTACAGTGTGTGCAGGTATGGCCTGCGTGTAAACGGTGGTGTAAATGATGTGCTGACATTGTGCAGTGCACAAGCTCCACGAGTGTATGCAAGAAACCGTGTAGTACAGAAGAGAGAGGTCTGGACTGCGATGACTAATCTAAGAAAGCAGGCGGGAGAGTGCTTGATGAGGGAGCAGAGAGGTGCAGGGATGAGAAAAGAGGCACCCCACTTGTAGCAGCGGCTTGTAATTCTCCGGTGCCTCCCACAAGCCCCTTCTTCCTGTGCTAAGGCGACCTTTGAATCCATGATGAATTCTAGAGTAGAAGCCACAACAAACCCAACATTCTGCTGTACCTGTATTGTTACTACAACTGAAGTAATAAGATTCAGTGTTAAAAAGTCAATTTATTAACAACGTTTTGAGAAAGCGTCATATCTATCACCTATATCTGAAGAGACTTCTGTACTTTCAAAAATTACCTTTAGGTTGTGTTAGATGCTTCTCCATCCACTTTGTCTGTTTCTGTTTTACTTTCTTTCCTCACATCCGTTCCTCTGAGAAAGGGGGAGACTGATGAGGCACCCAGTTGAGGAAATTAGAAGAATTGATATGAAGGGAGAGAACAAGAGGGTAAAAAGAAAAAGAGTGGGGGGAAAGTGGAACAGATCGTTAAAGAGAGGAAGTGAGTAAGAGGAAAGCCGAAGGTGGGAGGGGGCGGGTGGGGGGCACAGAAGAGGAGAGAACTTAATTTGGGTCTTAAATTCAAATTATATTCTAACCACCTTATCAAAAATGTGTTTTTTTCCAGTGGAGCTCATTGTTGGACTTTACATACAGGTTCCCTTGTAGGGACCTCCCTCCCTTTATCTTTTTAGCCTGGGTTTCATAAACAGGGATTGCACCTGGTCTCTTAGGACTCCAAGGAATTTGATTTGCAATATTTAAGAGGAAAGTGGAAAAGAAAGATGGGAGAGGGTGGAAGAAAACTGCCAGAATTCCGTAAGTGATTCTTCCCCTCTCTCTTCTCGGACCTCTAACCTTTGTCTCATTTCTTTAGATTTTGGAAATATACAATAGGATCGTAGATAAATCTATTGCTTGGGCTTGCTGTAAAGAAATAAAAAAAGTCATGGAGAATAAAGCCTAGAAAGGCAGAAAGTTAAAAGCCAAGACAGGAGAAAGACTCAGATCCAGAGAGGTAAGTGTAGCCTGGTCCCTGCCTCTACATGGCCTTTTCATGAGAACAGAGCATCTGAAGTGCCACTTAGCCCAGCACCTCAGGCGGAAAGGAAGATAAGGCAGTTTTCTCAAACTGCTGAGAGGTCTGAGAGGTAAATAAGAGATCACGGCCCTCATCTGGCATTGCCCAGGAGTTAGGTGGATGTGAAATCAGACTATCTTAACGGTACCAGGAGTTCGTTTTACTACCGTGGGAGCTGTTATTATCCTGCTTCTGCCTAGAATAGAAATGAAAATGACAAACTCATTTTTAGTTGACTCTCAGACTCAATTTAATAGCACAAGGAATTAAGACTCAACAAATCTTTGCTTTTCTTGCGGTAAAGAACGCTAAGTGTGAGTGAGAGTGAGTGAAAGGGGAGAAAAGTAATTTAGAGGAGAGTGAAAAGGGGGAAAGAAATGCTAATCAGGGGGAAAACTGAAAAACTATACAAGCCTAAGTCAGAAGAAATGGGGACACACACGAGAGAAAAGTAGGAAGATAACAAGAAAGCACATGAAAGAAAACAAACGGGGAAAATCATTAATACTTTGCAGAATACTGCATGTCAGTTCTGCATATTGCACCATCCTTGTGATTTAACAAGTTCAGGGTGGGATTTGCTGTATTTCCGCAATAGGCTCCTGATTGCTAGAGCCCCATGTCAAGGTGCGTGCTGGATTTGCAAAAATGGGCCACCAGGATATAAACAGATCAGCTTATAGGATCATAACTGCTTAAAACGGTCTGGAGAGAGCTAAGTATGCCCTCCTCATCCCCTCACTCTAGCCATATATGCAGAGACTGAGGCCTAGAGAAATTGAACGACTTGATCATTTAACAAAGGAAGTAGTGGTTAGAACTTAAACCTAGGGCTTTTCATTCTTTTTATTTTTTCCTATTTGCCAAAGGATGTGTGAGCTTATAGGAGAGAGGAGAAAGAGAAAGAGGAGAGAGAGAGAGAGAGAGAGAGAGAGAGAGAGAGAGCATCCCTTCGCATGGAGGACGGTCTCACTGTGATCCTTTCTCCAACTCTCTGTCCTTTTGGGATTTGGGGCACATGTGCACACATGCTTGATGCGTTTCTCAAACTGTCAGACCTGGGACTCAAACAGTGCCATTAGCCATGTGGGATCCAAGTGCCTTTTTATTTTTTTGTAAAGAATCATTTAGTTTTATTTACTATCATCAGTTATTATTTTTATTTGCCATAGGACACATGAGCTCACCAGAGAGAAACAGAAAGTGAGGAAGCAAGCTGCCAGGTCTGGGACTCAAACAATGATCAGCCATGTGGGAGTCCAGCACCTTAACCACCACACCATTTGCCAGCCCCAGGATCCAGCTGCCTTAAACATACCCCTCTGGCTGGCCTCCTAGGGCTTTTAATTCTAACTTTAGTGTTTAATAGCTAATTTCTTCATCTTTTCCTTTCAAATGTCCTTCAGTTCCTTTTCCCACCTCGTTTCATGGACTTACCACCTCCTAGTCATGTTGTCTCTGAAACTGTCTCCTAGTCACGTCTCTGAAATTATTATTCCCAGTTCTTTTCTTTTGTCCTACCCTCCCACTTTTTCCAGAGGTTTCTGCATTAGGGCAATAGTACTCACTGGAGAGACAGAGAGAGTAGAAGAAAAGTGAGAAATCACCCTCCCCCAGGGGTTGATGGCCACACTGCAATCCCTCATCCTCCAGGATCTTGGATGTGTGCACATATGTACCTGGCATGATTTTCAAACCACCAGGTCCAGGACTTGAACTATGGTCAGCCATGTGGGAATCAGTGATGTAACTGCTATGCCATCTGCTGGTCCCAGGACCCAAACTTCCAAGCATGATCCAAGGTTTCCATAGCTGTGCCTGCCTTGATTTTCAGCTGTCTCTCACTACTCCCAAACTGAACACGCCCAGTACTTCCTTATTTGCGTGTTTTGTTCACACCATTTCTTTTTCCCAGGGGCCCTTGTTTTCCCTTTCTAACTCAAAGACTGCATCCTTCAGAGTCTCATGATTTTCTCTACTGAGCTAAGAATTGGTTCTCTACTTTTAAAGCACACATAACATTCTGATACATGTTACTTGTGCACATGTTTTAAGACCAGATAATGTGTTTTGGGGCTGTCAGGTGGTGTGGTGGATAAAGGCGCTGGATTACCACACGATTGACCATGGTTCAAGTCCTGCACCGGGCAGCTTGCTTTCTCGCTTTCTGTCTCTGTCTGGTCAAATTGGAAAATAATAATAATAACAAATGAAATTAAATACATAAATAAATAATGTATGTCCTGTTTTGGTTCTTTAAATTTCTCCCAGAGCCTACCACAATGCCTCATATAACAGGCATTAAATGTTTGCTCAATTACCCAAAATTGAGCTTGCGCCAGAGAACAAGTGTAAGGATTAGACATGCATAGGATGGAAATAGTACCAGTGCCCCAATTACTTCCTAATTTCCATGGCTAAGTAAGTGAGCATCTCAGAATGTGCATAGAATGTACTAATTAGATGCAGCATTAGTGAACAACCAGGCTGCCACTAGATTTACTTTCTTTTGGCAAATAAGAAAAATATTTGTCCTGTACCAGACATCTCTGAAATGACTACAAATTTAGTTTCGTTTCTTTATGAAATTCAGTTTGGGGTGGAAATTGATAAAAATGCTATAAAATGCAAAAGGCACTTAGCCTTTTTCTTGTAAACGACAAAAACATTCCCCTACAATGGCCTTGGATTAAAAACCGTAGGTTGGACTATAGGCCAGACCACATCTCAGTGACCTGTATATCTGGTACTTTGGGACACCAAAGCCAGTGGAAAGGCCCAGAGACAAATCCCATGTGCGCAAAACTCTATCCAATAATCATCTGCGTTTTTTTGGGTAGGACTTTTATAAGTGTGACTAAAATTGCCTTTAAGTGTGCTTGCTTTTTGAAGTAGTACTATTTTTTTCCTCTCCACTTAAGTTGTTTCTGTATGTTCCTTCCATCATGTTCTTCATTGTGTACAACTGGGGCTGATGTCTAGTCCATCTCCCAGGGTACTGAGTAACTAAAGGAGACGTCTCTGGAAGGCAGCTGCCATGTCAAAAGTTTGTGGTTACAAGAACAAAGATTCTTAGACACAAAAATATGTAAAGGAACATTTCTCCCTAAACTCACATATTAAATAGTATCACCTGACAGTGAGCCAGAGGCTAAACATATGAGCAGGAAGAAAAGAGGAGCTAGATGATTTGGGATTTACCAAAAATTTAGTCGTGGGCCCTTCCCCTTACACCTCGGCAAGGACTGCAGGTCCCTATGCTGTAGTTTGGATTCTGCCTGCGGAACTAGCCTTAGGGAGGTCCGTGTCCAGGGAACTGGGAAAGGAACTCAGCTGGGGCAGAAGAAGAAAATGAAGAAATGCCTGCCACTTGGAAAATATTCTGAGGATAGGCTTTGAGGAAGAGTTTTTCCAATGTGGGATTCAGAATGGAGCAAAGTCAGGAAAGGGAATGCATCATAAAGTTGGATTCCTCCGCCCTTAACTAGTCTAGTATTTCAGGAATCAGAGACGACTACTGGATACCAGGATCACAATAAAACACACAGTGGAATTTGTTCCATACCTGAAGTGTTTGAATCGGTTCTCAAGTTCCTGTAAAAATAAACAGCACACTTCAACAATTTGCCAGTGTAACCACAAATATTTAGAAAAGAGTTACTAGGTCTGAGATAACTGGTCATTCTTTAAATGCTTAGCGTGTAGTAATGAAATTTATTTAGCAAGCTTAGGCCATTATTGATGATAACACATAGTGAAGAAAAATTATCTACATGCCTGTACCATGCAGGCAATCCAACCTATAAAAGCTATAAAAGTGAATTGTATAGAATAATATGTAACCTACATATTTTTGTTTGTTTTTGCTATAAGGTGCATGTGCTCGCCAGACTGAGACAGACAGGGGGTGGGTGGAGGGGGCCGAGAAATCACCCCCTAGGGCTGATGGCCACACCACAATCCCTTCTCCTCCCATTCTCCACTTGGGATTTTTGAGCATGCACACATGCACATACACCTGGTGTTCATGCCACTCAAACTTCACAGTCAGCCATGTGAGATTCAGTACCTAAACCTTCATGCTATCTGCTGCCCCTATTTTGATGGTATAGATTACTAGTCACTCCATGGGACTGCTGGCATTCCTCACCCCATGGGACTGCGGGCATTCCGGCCTCCTGTGCCTCCCTGCCTTTCTCTTCTGGTGGAGACTGAGAGAAGCTCCTCAAGGGCTTAAGTACATAGGGTTGACTATGGTGGGAATTTAGGGTCTCATAGAGACCGGGGGTGAGAAGTTGCTGCCTTCTGCTAGCTTCTTAACCAGTATCTCCATGGTCTTGCTGGGCTTTAAACACTTGGAAATCTTGCAGGCAAATGATACACCTTACATTTAACATGTCTTATGGTTTATTCACTAAAACAGGAGGCTAACAGTCAGTTTTTCAGACTATTTCACTTTCAGATATGTCTGGTGATAAAGAAGCTTATTTTCTGTATTTCTAATTTTTTAAAATTAGTAACAATAATTAAAATTCTCTAACCTCACTGACATGCTGAAACATTAACTTAAGTCACTTTATTTTCACCAAGTCTTATGTTTTTCAATACATATTAGGATTATTGTTGTTTGAGTAAAACAAAGGGTTTGGGAAGAATAACTTTTAGTTTCCCAAGTAAATTTACAAAGGCATAAATATGATCCATTTAAAGGACAAATACAACCAATTCAAGTTTTTTTTTTAAGAGAGATTTTTGTGATAGGGCGTGTGCACTTGCCAGAGAGACAGAAAGTGAGAAATCATCCCCCCTCTCCTAGGGGGTGGGTGACTATGGTGCATTCCCTTCTCCTCCATTCTCCTCTTGAGATACTTATTTAAGAATTATTTTATTTATCCTTATTTATTTAAATTTGACCAGAGAGGGACAGAGTGAGAGAGAAAAAGAGAAAGAGAGATGGAAAGTGAGAAAGGAAGCCACCAGATCTGGGACTCAAACCGAGGCTGACCACATGGGAGTCCAACACCCTTAACTACCACACTACTTGCCAGCCCCTCCTCTTGAAATTTTGGGCACACACAAACATGTGCCCAGCATGAATTTTAAGTCACCGGGTCTTGGACTTGAATCGTACTTGACTGCATGGAAATCCAGCAGCTTAATCATTACCATCTGCTGATCCCACTCAGTTCACATTCTGCAATGGACCTTTCCATTGCAGAACGTGAATGTTAAAGTTACTAATTTTATGAAGACTTTGCAAATAGATATTCATATAGCTTTTCCCCAGTAAGTCTGGTGATTTAAATGAAGTTCCAGCTTAATGACAGTTTTCAAAAGGCTGAGACATGTAAGTAAATGTTCCATAAGAAAATAGGTGTGAATTAAAATAAAATCCTGCCATTATCCTCTTTAAGACAAAGGCAAGAGTCAAGGTAGCACTACTGTCAAGGTATGGAGAGGAATATAAATGCTTTAGGAAGTAAATCCTTCACTTTTAAAGGGCCTAAAGTGACAGTAGAGTTAAGTCTCCATGGTCTCTCACTGGTCTAGATTTAAATTACTCAATTTACATTTTAAAGACTAGTGAATCTGAGGACAGAATATTCAACAAGGTCATTTTTAAATTTTTTTTTTCAGTGCTCCAAAGTACACAGTTAAAAAGTGTACTGCAATCTATGATGTTGGAGAAGAAAAGTAATACATAGAACTTATTTGTCAACCTCTCAATCTTGACTAAATTGTACAAATGTGCCTGGGATAAAGCATCAGCGAATTCCATTCTTTCTCAGAATTACATCGTTCATTCATAATTAACATTCTTAAATTAGACTCTAACTAGTAATTATGTTCATGATGCAAATAGGCAATAAAAAGGAATCCATGCTTGATGAAATTGGGCTTAAGAGGATTGCTTGGAAACAAAATGTGTTCATTTTGTTTTTCTTCTTCTATTTATTTCTCCTCTGAAGAGTTGGCAGATAGCTGACACAGAGCTGAGAGAGGGGAGGGGCAGGGCCTTGAGGAATTTGAGATTTGCTCATCTACAAGATCCTTTATATCTTTTAAATTTATTTATTTATTATTATTGTTATTTTATTTTATTTGCTAGAGAGCATGTGCGCTTACTAGAGAGAGAGAAAGAGAGAGAGAAGGAAATGAGAAAGCAAGCCATCAGGTCTGTGACTCAAACTGAAGTTGGCCTTGTGCGAGTCCAGTGCCTTAACCGCCACACCACCTCCTGGCCCTGATCTTCTATATCTTTAAAATTTTGTGAATTTTGTTATTTCTCACCACTTCTAATAGTGATCATAATAATGAGACTAATAAAACTTGCTACCTGCAAAACATTTATCATCCTAAACATTTAAATTATTCATATAATTTTTAATATTTTAGAAACAAGCAAGAGCCAGTCTAATACTGAGGGGATTTTGGGTGGGGGAAAATGAATGTAAATATAATGGTGGACACATGGTCAAAACCCACAGAACTGTATAACATAAAATGTGAACTGGGGACTATAGTTGATAATGTGTCAGTATTGGCTTGCAGAGCAAAGCTCTTGGTGCCTTGCAGGAGACAACTCTGTCTTATCTGATTGGTCTTTTTTTTTTTTAAATAATAATTATTTTATTTACTTTTATTTATTACCATTATTATTCTTTAATTTGATATGAGAGAGAGAGAGAGAGAGAGAAAGTGAGAGAGCAAGCCACCAGGCCCAGGACTCAAACCATGGTCAACCATGTGGGAGTTCAGTGCCTTACCCACCACACCACCTACTGGCTCCTGGTTGGTCTTTTTGAAGATACCAACCTGTGTGCTATCCATTCGAAACATGTAATGGTTATGCTAAAAGACATTCTGCTAGCTCACCGCATATGTGGAGGGTGTGCTTAAGAATCCACTATGACGGGAAACATTTCATTCTCAAAAGGTATATGATTGTGAGTGGGAAAAATCAGGCAATCAGGTATTGACAGTTTTTGCATTTTCATCTGTGTGTACATTTGAAATACAAATGTGAGGATGTAAAGCATTAAAGCAAGTCAAAATTCTTCAGTGACCAAGTTTCAGCAATTATAAGTGTTATTTTTCAGGACAATGCCAGCATTTAGATTTTTTTTTTAAATAGCTAAATTTATTATTGATGGCAACTAAATGGTGTTTGTAGCATTTTTATCATATAGTAGATTCTATCCATTCACTATACTTTTCTGAGTTTTTCTACATGAAAGTACATGTTTTTAATATAGCCTGTTTTCTGTCCTGTTTCTGTGAGTTTGCCTGAAAATCATGCCAGACATGTGTACGTGCGTGCCCAAAATCTCAAGGGGAGAAGGGATTGCAGCATGGCTATCCGCTCTAGGGGAGATTTCTTACTTTCCCTCTCTCTATCTGTCTCCTGTGAGCATATGGCAGAAACCTTTTTTAAAAAAAAAAGTTAATCTAATGTCTCAGGGCATTCGTTATGTACAAAAGGACAAATAGGGAAGCTGAAATGATTTAAACAATTAACTTTGTGGGAGCCAGGTGGTTGTGCTGTGTTAAAACGTGATGCTCTGTGAGGATGACACACAGAAAGATTCCAGGTTCCCATCTAGAGACCTCCCTGAGAATGCCAGGCACACATGTGCCATGGCCCAGCTGGCATGAACTGAGGATTCAAGACTCTGTTATAGGGCACTGTCTCTCTACTTCTATCTCTCTCACTCATGGAATAAATAAATAAATTTTAAAAAAGTTTATCTTGTGAGGTTTTGATTTGAGTTTTGTTTCTGAAGTTAAACAAGGGATGGTGGCATTAGGTTTGAGGCATAAGAATGAAACAAAATGGGGCTGGCCCTGAAGCTCAGCAGTTAAAGGAGTCAGATCCCATATGGCCTAACCTGGTTTCAGTCCTGTCCCTGGTGCATCCAAAAATACTCTAGGCACATTGCTAAAAATCCCAACAGGATAGAGGAATGGAGGAGAGGGTATGACCATGTAACCATGCCCCATTTGGAGGGAGTGCTTTCTCCCTCTCTCTGTATGAAGTGCACCGGATCTCTAGCCTAAACAAAAACAACAAAAAAAAAGAAATAAATTAAAATGCATTGGGTATATGTTTGTGTGTGCCTAGACTCCTGACAGGATGGAGAAATAGAGGAAAAATGATTGCAGTGTAGTCATGTCCCATTGCAGGTGGGTGTGCCTCTGTCTTTGGAGAGCACATGTGCCCTCTGGCATTAAAATAAGTAAACAAAATAAAACAGAAGGAAGATAGAGTGACCAGATCTGATCAATTATTACTTAGGACAAATTACTAAATTGGATAGCTTCATTTTATTTTATTTTATTTATTTTTTAAGAACTCTTGGCTCTTCTATTATTCTTCTTTACCCATTCTGTTCTTATGTATTTATGTATGTATATTAATCAAATCATATCATATCGAGTGATTTCAGAGATAAGAGTAATGAAAATGTTCTGCTGAGAATCTACCCTGGCAAAAAAAGGCAGGTTAGAAGAAGACTGAGTCTGCCATGATAGCTGAGATCTAGTGATTTCAGAGATAAGAGCAATGAAGATGTTCTGCTAAGAATCTACCCTGGTAGAGCCCCTGTCTTCTTCTCTCCATCTCTTTCTGCTTTTCTGTCTCTGTCTTTTCTTTTTGAAAAATTTTTCTTTTTTTAAAACATTTGTTTTTCTTTTCTTTTTTTGCTATAGGGCGCATGCGCACGCCAGACAGACAGAGAGAAACAGAGAGAAAGAAAGCAAGAAATCACCCCCCAGGGGGGATGGCCATGTAGCAATCCCTTCTCCTCCATTCTCCTCTCGGGATCTTGGGCACGCACGCCCACGTGCCCGGCGTGAGTTTTAAGCCACCGGGTCTGGGACGCGAATCGCAGTCGACTACGTGGGAGTCCAGTGACATAGCCATTAAGCTAACTGCTGGTCCCTTTTTAGAACATTTTTTAAGGGAAAGTTTTTTCTTGGCTCTGAAATCCTCCTTTATCTTGGTAATAATCCCCTCCCCTTTTCCCCTCTCATCTAGGTTAAAAAAAAAAAGGGCAGGCCAGAAATAGACTGAATCCACCATGAGAGCTGAGATCTGGTGATTTTGTGTGGTACGCTTGCTCTCCATGTAGTTTTTGTTTTTTGCTTTTTATAATTAACAAATAAATAAATTTTTTGTTTGCTTTATCCATTTTTCTCTTTTTTCTTTCTCTCCTCCCTGTTTTCTTATCCTTTTTCTTTTACCTAATCTCTTTGCTACTCAGCTTCCACCTACTGAGGGTCTAAACAAGTCTAAATGAAAACTTGCCAAATCTGAGTACTATTTGGGTCCTCATATTGCTCAACTCCCACTGAATCTGCATCACAAAGGGAGAAAAATGCAACGCCAAAGAGTTTGCAGACCACATCCTCCTGTGTGCCTCTGATTGCTCAGATTGATCTTCTAGAAATTAGGAAGAAACAGATAACCCATCAGATGACTAGAAATCACCACAGGGTCACCAGAAATATGTGAAACCAAGAAAATACTTCACCCCCCAAGGCAAAAGAATAACTCCTCTTCATCCACAGACAGTAAAATGGAAATCATGAAAAATATCTGATAAAGAAATTAGAGTATTCATAATGACAAAACTAACAGAGATGAAAGAGAAGAGGGACAATGAATACCAGAAGAAAAAAGCTGATGAGTCCCAGAAGGCGAGGAATTTCTTGTGAGAGCTAAAAGAGGAAATACACACCATAAAAAAAGAGTCAAATGGAACTGTTGGAGATGAAGGCTGTAACACAGGAAGTCAAAACCTCCTTTGAAAATATTAAAAGCAGACTAGATCATACAGAAATTAGAATCTTACATGTAGAAGATAGGATCACTGAACTAGTAAAATCCACCATGAAGACTGAGAAAAAAGACCCCCCAAAATGAGAATAATATACAAGAAATACTAGATACCATTAAATGTTCAAATATCCAGATAATTGGTATCCCAGAAGGTGAAGAGACTAATAAGGGCATTGACAATCTATTCCATGAAATCCTGGGAGAAAAGTTCCCAAAGCTAGAGAGGCAAAGACCCAGACCCAAGAAATACAAAGGACCCTGAATAGGATCAACCCAAGATCTTCTTTAAGACACATTATAGCCAGAGTGACCAAAACCACAGACAAAGATGAGATACTCAGACTGGCAAGAAAGAAACGTCATGTTATCTACAAAGGATATCCCATCAGACTAACAGTGGACCTCTCATCAGAAACAGTGTGAGCAAGGAAAGAATAGGAAAATATATTCAAAGTGTTGAGTGAAAAACAATTTCAACCAAGAATACTATACCCGGCAAAATTATCCTTCATATGGGAAGAGAAGACAAGAACATTCTCAAATAAACAAAACCTGAAAGAATTTACCAACACCAGACCAGCTCTTCAAGTTCTGAAGGGAGTGCTATCCTGGGAAAATTAAGTGAGACACACAGAAATAAGAGTTCTAAAACAGCTATGAAAATGGCCAGATTAATGGTAGGGAAAAGTACAGAGTTGAATGTTATCTTCCAAATTTAAACGGAGAGATCAGACCACAGCAGAAGATAAAGTACATGAGCTTGAACTGGTGAAATAGAATTTTATGACTTTTGACTAAAACATCACTGACCTTCTATGCTTTGTTTTCCAGTGTTAAGGAGTTTTGTAATTTCTCAAGTTGTAGATAGGTCCATGTACCTACTATTCAAACAGAATCTTGACCTGTTTCCTGGCTTGTAAGTATTAAGCAAAGTTCTCTTAACATTTTTTGATTTTGATTTATTAAAGCTAAAACTGCCTTTCTTGAAATTAAAAAGTGTATTTAAAAATACATATTTGTTAACTATAATAAGTTATATAGTTTAGCTATGTGCTATTTCATAGTATATTCATTCTATCCAGAGTTTCATGCCTAAAGTCAACTTTTATTCACAGATATGTATATATCAGCTACACTTAGTATTGAAAGTATTTAGATTAATTAAGATATTTTGTGAATCAATACAATGTGGGAAAGGATAAAGGAATGGAAAGCAACTGCAGAAACCAGAGACAGGGTGGGAAGAGAATGGGAAATGGCAGAGGGTGAGAAATAGGGGGGTATATGTATATATATAACAAGAAACTTATATATATATATATATACAAAAAACAAGAAATGGAAAATTATTTGTTGATGATAACATGTATGACTCTCTATGTTTTGTTTTCCAGTGTTAAGGAGTTTTGTAAGTTTAAGCCACTTTATAGTGTATTCTGGCTGGAAAATCACATTTTGTATGCTGTAGTGATGTTCAGTGAAAGTATGTAAAATAAATAAAAATAAATTAAAAAATGGAAAATAAATAAAAGCCAAAACAAATCATATCATATCAGGTATTTGTAATTGCTATGTAGTCAATCAGCTTGGAACTCTGTTCCCTCAGAGCTCCACACTTCAGGTTTCTATTAAAATGGCCCTTCCTCAGAGAGACTGTCCTTGACCATGGGTACATTATAAAGTATCCCTCTGCCCCCTCAAATCACCTTTTCTTTTTTCTTTTTTTGCTTGTTTTAATCACAGCACATTTCAGCTAGGATACCAGACTTTATTTGTTTATTATCTATCTCCACCCTTAGGACATTTCATGAGTTAGGGACCTGGTTACTTTCTCTGCTGTATACCCAGTGCCTTGTGCCTAGGAAGTACTCAGTAAATATTATTGAGTGAGTGAATCAAAATCTGCTATTGAAAATTATTTTGTTGCTTCAGTGGACAAGAAACTATTTTTCCTCTGTAATGGAGGCAGTGATACTATTCCATTTTTATCTAATTTATTTTAGTTGGGTTTAAAATAATTTACTCCTTTCCCATATGAAAAAATTTTATGGTAGAGTATAAATCTTTGATCAACATTTTCTAGAATTTTGTTTTTTCCATGTTTCTTTTGAACGCATATTAGTTTGAATCTTTTTTGTAACTTTATTTCTGTATTTTAAACCTTTTTTTACTGCTAGAGGGTGCATACACTTACCAGAAAGAGTGGGAAGGAGGGAGGGAGAAAAAGAGAGAGAGAGAGAACTCCCTAATTGGGGTGGTCACACTGCACTTCTTTTTCCTTCATTTCTCCTTCCTGTCAGGACTTTGGGCACACACATACACACATACACACATGCGAGGTGTGTTTTTCAAGCCCCTGGGATTGGGATTCAAACTCCATTTGGCCATGTGAGATCCAATTCTCTCGACCTTAAGGCTACAAGGCTGGCCCAGTACATTCCCTCTCTCTCCGTTTTTTTTTTTTTTTTTTTAAGAGAGATTTTTGTTATAGGGTGCAGGTGCTCATCAGAGAGACAGAGAGATAGAAAGTGAGAAATCACCTCCCAGGGGGGAGTCCAGCAATGTAGCCATTACACCACCTGCTATTCCCCCCCCTCGTACATTCTTACTTAAAGGATTTCATGTCTTAGGGCCCCCTCAGCATTTTCCTGCCTCACATACCTGGATTCTACAGCCTTGAGAGCTGTGTTTGTAAAATCAGTCGTCTTTTCCTCAGAAGTCGTATCTCTCATCTCTTTAGATTTGTTTGCTTCACTTTCTTCTGGAATCAAGGTAGTTTGAAAGCACCTCTCATCTTCGAAAGTCAGTGTTACGTTTGAGATGGTGACATGTTTTGAGGATTCTTTGAACTCATTTTTAGTTTTTGAATCTTGTAGACACCCAGGCTTCACAACATTATTCACTTGTCCCTTTGAAAATAACAAGCAGGAACAAGTCAGGTAAGAGAAGGGCATCACACAGAAACAGACTTTTTATAGAGCAGTAACTAATGCAGCCACCGTTTCATTCACAGTTACCGAGTGTACAGGCAGGAGGACGAGAAAGCAAGGCTTGGTGTTGCATGGACATTGAGAAGGGCCCAGGGTGGCACTGGAGGCAGGCACTGTGAGAACCAGAGCCCAACACAGCAACCTGACCCAGCGCATTCAAAAGCTCATACTGTCACATACACCAGTGTCACTTCACAGGACAATCAGTGCACCTCTCAGCACTACTTCTCATGAATTGTTGGGACAAGGAAGGTTTTCTAGAAATGCCTTGCCTGCTACTCCTCAATTGGAGATTGCTCTTAATTAAGAGCATCTATTGGGTTACGATGCATTTTTGCATAGAAAACCAGAAAAATACATCTTGACTTTCCCAGCGACCTAAATAATTGTTAGAGTGTGTGGGATTATAACAATACTAAGTAGATGGTTTTTCAAAAGACTTAGAATTTGTACCTGAAACTTTTTTTTTTTTTTGGAGAGGTTTTCGCTATAGGGTGCATGTGCTCGCCAGACAGACAGAGAGAGACCGAGAGACAGAAAGCGAGAAATCACCCCCCAGGGGGGATGGTCACACCGTAATCCGTTCTCCTCCAGTCTCCTCTTGGGATCTTGGGCACACACGCACACGCGCCCGGCGTGAGTTTTAAGCCACCGGGTCTGGGATGTGAACCGTGGCCAACTACGTGGGAGTCCAGCAACATAGCTGTTACGCTAATTGCTGGTTCCCATGTACCTGAAACTTAATACCTTAGCATCTCTCCCATCCTCCTAATTTCCTGACTTTTGTTAATGTACCACCTCTCACAGTCGCCCACTGCCTGCCTCTGAGCAGTTGGTCAGCGGGCCTGACAGCCTGTCTCTTAGACATCCCTCACATGGACACCTTCTTTTTTTTTTTTTTTGACAAATACATAATTTTTATTTTCTACCTTAATTCACTATACACCATCACAACACACCAATGAATTTTCCATCCAAAATACACTGTGCATTGGTTCAATCAAGCACGTCAACATATATGTTCTCAGCAAGTAATTTTCCAATTCTTACATCCTGCATACCTTGCCCTTTGTCTTGCCATCCCTGATTCCCCATCCGCCTCCCTTTGCCACGTCCCATCTTCCTCCTCCATTGTCCCTGGCATCCATGATTGCCCTCCATGCCTTCCCCCTCCCCTTTCAATTGTTCTGCTGGACACCTTCTTTGTCCTAGTTCATTACCTCTATTATAGGTCTTTGAAAATAATGCAATAATCCTCCCTAAAGATAGAACTTCACCTTTTTTGTGATAAGTAAAAGTAATATATATATCTATTATAGACTCTGGGAAATCCTGTAACAAATAAAGTGAAAGGTAGAAAATTATTGTGCATATGATGCTACTGCTGAGAAGAAAGTACTCCTGTGGTATTTTGCCCATTTACATATTTTGTATGTCTGCCTTGAGATTACATTGAAGTTCTGTCTCTTACCTTTTTCATTTAACATTTTGTAGTAAACATTTTCTTCTTGTCATTAAAAATTGTGCAAAGTTGCCAGGTGCTTGTGCGTGAGTGCCCAAGATCCCAAGAGGAGAACGGAGAAGAGATTGCAGCGCGGCCATCCCCACTAGGGGGTGATTTCTCGCTTTCTGTCTCTCTGTCTCTCTCTGTCTGTCTGGCGAGCGCATGCGCCCTATAGCAAAAACCTCTTCAAAAAAAAAATATTGTGTAAAGTGACTTGAATGTTCCTTGTTAAAAATGAATTAGTTTTATTGCAGAAAATAGAGAATTAAGAAAGTTGTGAATAAGACACAAATTGCCTATAACTCCACAGTCTAAAGGTAAATTGCTATTCATAGTATAGATTTTTTTATTTGAGTGTGTATCTGTAAATATATGTTTACATAATAGAGATTATATTCATTATTTCTCTTTTAAGTAATTATTTTATTTAACTTTAAAAAAATTTTTTAAAGAATTATTTTAGTTTTATTTATCCATCTATTTTTTTTTTTATTTTACCTTGACCAGAGAGAGATAGAGAGAGAGAGAGAGAGAAAGAAAGTGAGAAAGCAAGCCACCTGGTCCAGGACTCGAATCACAGTCGGCCATGTGGGAGTCTGGCACCCTTAACCACCACTCTGCCTGCCAGCCCTATTGATTCACTTTAATTTGACCAGAGAGGGACAGAATGAGAGAGAGAGAGAGAGAGAGAGAGAGAGAGAGAGAGAGAGAGAGAGAGAGACAACGGAAGCTGCCAGGCCCGGAACACAAACTGCATTCAGCCATGTGGGAATCCAACACCCTTTACTACCATGCCACCTGCTTGCCCCTATTTCTTACTCAAACTTCTACTGCGAACATTTGTTCCAAGCTAGCAAACATTTTTCAACAATTTTAATGTTCTCCGAGTAGTCATTCATTTAACAAATATTTACTGAGTTCCTATGATGTTGCCTGATACTATGGTAGGTTCCGAACCTGGTAAATATGACACCTGCCAGCCTTCATGGATTTCAATTCATTTACATTGCTTTTATTATTTCATTACTATAGACGTGGTATAGATATAGTATGATCAATATCTTCGTAGCTAAATCCTTGTTCCTATTTGTGATTAATTCCTTACCTACGATTCCTAGCAGCGGAATCACTGAGTCAAAGAAGTGCAATCACTGAGACAAAGGACTGAACTTCTTTTTTTTTTAAAGAGAGATTTTTGCTATAGGGTGCATGCACTTGATGGAGAGACAGAGAGAGAGAGAGAGAGAGAGAGAGAGAGAGAGAGAGAGAGAGAGAGAGAGAGAGAGAAAAAACCCAATCATCCCCCTCCCCCCCAGCAGGGATGGCTCACCCCCCCCCCCCCCAGCAGGGATGGCCATGCTTCAATCCCTTCTCCTCCACTCTCCCTTTTGGATTTGGGGCATGCACTCACACGTGCTTGGTGTGAGTTTGAAGCCTCTGGGTCTAGGACTTGAACCATAGTCAACTACGTGGGAGGCCAGCAACATAACCATGACTCCATCTGCTTGTCCCAGGAGATGAACATTTTTAAGGTTCTTTATTCATAATAATTTCAGGAAAATATGTGACAATTTTTGTCCCTAACATGAATCTTCATAAATTCCTAGTTGATCAAACCTTTACTAACAATGACTGTCTTTTTTTCTTTAATTTATAATTACATGGGTTATATTTTTTCCCTAAGTTCTCATTCCCTTAATTATTGGTGAGGTTAAACTTTGCTCTGTTCCATTTTCTATATTATAGACCTAGTGGAGATTTTTGAGTAGTAGTCTTCAAACTAATTTCTTTTTTTGAAGAGTTTTTTTTTGTTGTTGTTTTTTGTTTTTGTTTTTGCTATAGAGTGCGTGTGCTTGCCAGAAAGACAGAGAGACAGAGAGACAGAAATCATGAAATCACCCCCAGGAGGCATGGCCATGCTGCAATCCCTTCTCCTCCATTCTCCTCTTGGGATCTTGGGCACGCCCACACCCACACCCGGTGTGAGTTTAAGCCAACAGGTTGGGGACTTGAACCACAGTCGACTACATGAGAGTCCAGCAACATAGCTATTATGCCAACTACTGGTCACCAAACTAATTTCTTTACGTATAATCCATCCTACCATCAGATTAATTTTTTAAGATCATATCCCTTCATTTCCTTACATAGAAGCCTCTAGTCACCAAGTGACTAAATAGTGAAGTACTCACTTCTTAATTTGGTATTCAAGGTTTGCAAGGAACTTTCCAATACTATATTCCAATATCCTCCACATATATTGTACTCCAGTCAAATTGAACTAGTTATTCTTAGATGTGTTTTTCCACTTCCTGATCTTTTCTAGAGCCACTCATTTCTTTCTTTTTACTTTTTTTTTAAACTTTATTTATTCATCAATTCATTTATTTTAATTTGACCAGAGACAGACAGACACACACACATACACACACACACACACACACACACACACACACACACACACACACAGAGTAAGAGAGAGAGAGAGAAAGCAAGTCACCAGGTCCAGGACTTGAACCATGGTCGGCCATGTGCCCAGTGCCTTAATCATCATGCCACCTGCTGGTCCCCACTTTTTCTTTTTTTAATTGCCAGAGGGCACATGTGTCTGCCAGAGAGAGAGAGAGAGAGAGAGAGAGAGAGAAAGCACCCCCCACTAGAGCATGGTTGTGGTCATACCAAAATTCCTTCTCCTCCATTTCTTCAACCTGTTGGAATTTGGGGCATTTACACATGTGTGCCTGGTATATTTTTCAGGCCTCCAGGGCCAGGATTGAACCACAGTCAGCCATGTGGAATCCAGCTCCCTTACCATTACATTATGGTGCAGGCCCTGTCTTTTAGTTTTCTATTTCCACCATTACCTTTTCCTATTGAAATTTTATCTCATCTTCAAGGTACTGAGAACCTGTCTATATATTTAAGTCTCAAAACAATCTTGCATTATATTAATATTCTCATTTTAGAGGTGAGGCAATTGAAGCTTAGGTAGGTTTGGCGACTTGGCAAAAATCACTTACTATGCAGGGTTAAGAGTCTGGAACCAGCGGTTAGCGTAATAGCTAGGTCGCTGGACTCCACGTAGTCGACCGCAGTTCAAGTCCTGGACCTGGTGGCTTAAATTCATGCCAGGCGCGTGTGCGTGTGTGCCCAAGATCCTGAGAGGAGAATGAAGGAGAAGGGATTGCATCATGGCCATCCCCTGCGGGAGGTGATTTCTTGCTTTCTGTCTCTCTGTCTCTTTGTCTTTCTGGCAAGCGTACCCACCCTATAGCAAAAACCTCTCAAAAAAAAAAAAGTCTAACACAGGTGTTCTGAATCTGATTCGATTGTTTCTGTCCCATCACAGCTTTCTGAGAGTGGGGTCAGTTGATGGCAAGAATGGTCACGCTTTGTCAGGAGACATTTCACAACTCCTTTACTAGGGTTTAGAAACTGATCTCATTGTTAAAATTAGGCTACTCAGGGTAGGATCCACAGCATTTTGCTAATCAATGTCAGTTAACCGAGAAGCATGATCTTGGTTATCCCTCTAGTCCTGAATATTCAAGAATAAAAGACTCGTGTGTTACATACCTTTTCCTCTTGCTTGGCTCTTATTATGTCATCATTTTCAAAAACCACTGTGACCTCTGAGAATTTTGAGACATCAGAGTTGTCTGGGACTTCCATGACCTCTGTGACTTCGGTGATGATTCTCACATCTGGGACCTCTGTGACCTCATTATCTGGAATATCTGTGACATCCGTGATGTCAGTGATGTCTGTGAATTCTGAGAAGTCCAGGCTGCCCATGACGTGGACAGGGTCTGTGTACATGTACATGTGTGGGGCCTGTACACCCGTGAATGCCGTGATGTCCATGATGTCCGTGGAGCCCGTGATATCTGTGCTATTCGTGATGCCTGACAGGCTTGAGACCTCGGACACTTTGGAAGCTTTGACCTTCTCCTGATTCAAGAGGGAGATGAGGTCCATCCATTGAGAAAATAAGTTGTCCTGTTTGTACGCAGGGGCGCAGAGCTGTAGGTAGTAGGCTCGACCGCTCACCAGCTTCAGCTTGAGGCGCATGTTCTGGGCATCGTGCACTGAAAGAGTCACAAACTGCAGGGGGAGAAACCTGCGAACAAATGCAAACGTGATGGCACCTGGAGACCCAACCCGAAACTCGTAAAGGGCCTTTCCTGTTATATTTTATAGTAGTTTGCAGAGAGAGACTCAGGACAACATGCTTATCTTCCAGATAGCTCTGGGTCGGAGCTCCTGAGGCCCATCTCATCTTAATTGTGTACTCAAGATTCTGATGTACGAAAAGTCAGAATGTCAGCTAACTATTCATACCATGAGAAGTGGCAACTTACCTTGACAAGCTATCTATTTTAATTAACCCTACAAAGTTGACACTTAGTTGAGTGATCACAGAGCAGGTTATAGCTAGAACAAGACCAGAGTTAATTCTGATGGAAGGAGAGTTGGGAAGTTGGAGGAAGAGAAGGCATGTTCCTAGAGGCAGCTTATTATGACTCTGCAGTTCCTGTTACTTAGATTTATTTATTTATTCTTTTTTTTGTAAAAAAGAATTATTTTTATTAATTAATTAATTAATTAATTAATTAAAATTTGACCAGCGAGAGACACACAGAGAGAGAGGGAAAATGAGAAAGCAAGCCACCAGGTCTGGGACTCGAACCATGGTCGGCCCTGTGGGCGTGTCCAGCGCCTTAACCACCATGCCACCTGCTGGCCCCATATATATTGATTTATTTTCAAATTAACCACACCTTTGAGTATCTTTGTCACGACTTGTCTTCCCTGACTTTAAGGCTGCTGCTCTTTGTCACTTACAGCAGGGAGTACAAGTGAGATGCTCCATAGAGCCAACTGATACCTTTCATAAACCTTTGTCACGTGATCGTTAGTCGGGTTTCCATTTGTAGTTCCACAGGGGGAGAGTCTAATTTGTGGGAACTCCTTAACCTCTTCTTTTTGAACTCACCTGGTAAGCACCAGCTTCTCTGTAGAAGATGTCAGGAGACTCGTAAACAGGAGTTCTGTGTCTTTTGGGGTGGTGGGTGTCAGATGTGCCAGCAGCATCACATTGGGGGTCTTGTGTGCAGAACTGGAAGAACAGATGCCTACAGTCACCCAGTTGGCTCGGTTATGGAGGTATATGGATTCGCCCCTTCGGTTGACCTGAATGCAGAGAATCAGAAGAGTTTTCTGATAAAAACGTATGGCTCTGATGACCTTGCTTCTCTGAGCAGTGTGAGGGAGGACAGCAAACAAAGGCAGAATGAGCCATCATGCACTTCTTCACTTGTTCACGGTCATCCTTGGAGAGGTTAGCACAGGCAACAGGCACAGTCTGACCTGTGGGGGGCTACCAGGGAGGGCTAACATTGAACAAACTGCGTGTGCAGCTAATGATTACAGTAAGAAGTGTGATGAATACAAGTTCAGGGTGCCAGGGGAGCACAGCCTGGCTTAGAGCAGGGATACAGGCAGTGACGGAGCTGGCAAATGTTTGACAGCCTGGACATGGAAGATACGTACATTTACACACGAGTTTATCTAAATTGTCACTGATATAAAAGATGAATAGCACACAGTTTACAAATTACAGCCCTTTTAAAATTCCATAGAGCCAACTGATACTTTCCATAAACCTTTGTCAACCTTTTGTGTCTGTAACCCCAAGAACATAGATAAGAGTAAAAGGACAACGATGAGTTTTGAATATCTATTGCCTTTGTTTTGGATATAATCTTACTATACATTTACATAATTTAATTTTTAATCATGGCAGTGTTTAACAATAGCTCACTCACTTCTTAAACCCTTATCAAGCGGCCAGTTCCAGCCTAGACAGAGGACCAAGCAGTCTCCCCCAAGGAAGGGGCCTCTGGCTAAGACCTGGACACTGCGGGAGACAAACTGGCTGGCGGAGAGGAGAGGTTTCAGGCAGAGGAGCAGGATGTGTAAAAACCTCAGAGTCCAAGAATCTTGGCCAATAAAATTGCTACGGCAGCCCAGCCACAGGAGCATGCGTAGGGCACCGCTGCTCTCTAGGCTGAGGCCACGTGAGAGGCTTGGCCCACCCTGAAAAACAGCATCATGGTGTATCCTATGGTCCCAGCAGCTAGGGAGGCTAAGGCAGAAAGACTGAGACACAACGAGAGGCTAAAACACACACACACACACACACACACACACACACACACAGATCTCTGCCAGTTGTTAGAAGAGACTGGAAAATAGGTCACTAGGGACGTGAAGGAAGCCAGAGAAGTTACACTGGTTTCTCAGTTGTAAGACACCTGGTTTAATGAAAAATCATCATCACTTAAAAACAAGTGTATTCGGAAATAGGTTGTAGCCCACATGACTGATTACCACCCAAGGCCTTGCCCCTTTTCTTCCTGATTAACACAATCCTGGTTCTGTCCAGTGTCCCCCACCCCAGGGACAACGAGGCTCTCAGGAGCTAAATCTCAATGAACCTCAACCTTCATGGTGACATATGCTGCTTGCCAGTGACTGATTTCAGCGGAGGCATTTGATTCAGGTGCGGCCAGTGACATACAGGCAGGGCCTCCTGGTGACACTGAGGGGCTTCCCAGTCCTCTCCAGGAGTCACCAGGATGACCCCTCTCTCTCCTATTGCAGGCAGCTGCCATTGTTGGGATGTGAAGTCTTAAGAAGAGAAAACTAAGAGAACCTGGGTCCTCCTGGCAGTGAGCTGATGGCCTGGGGTTCTCTCACTCTATTCGAGGTCATTCTTTTCTTCTTCATTTCAACCTGTTGAGTCAGGAAACTCGGTAACTTGTTGGCAAAGACATACTAACAGGGAGAGGTAACCCTGAAGGGTAATAATGAAGGGTGTGACTTATCAAATATGAGAAGGGGCATGTCGAATACATAGAGGGCTAACTACCTCCCCCAGTGTAGGGCAAATGCTATGTAATTTCATGAGTGTGCAAAAGCTAACTTGGAAAGAGCATAGGAAGACAAGTGAAAAATGAAATAAAAACATCCTCAGTAGCAAGAAGTATGCAGAGGCAAAGTGCCTCATATCATGGCTTGTCACACGTGTTCTGGGGCATCACTGAAACAGTAGGTGTTTCTGGAGGCTTCACTTTGTCCTGTGGTCTATGGAGGTGAACAGGTCACACCTGTGCTCAGGTATCAGCGCAGGGAACACATACATGGAAGATGAAGTCTCCTTACCTAGGGAAGCTGTATCTGTCGGTCCCAGTCACCTCTCTGTGCAATCAGCCAAGTAGCTGCTTGAACGTGGTGGAGTGAGAGGTAACAGCTTGGTGCTTAATTTTGGACTTCGCTGTGGCATTTCTATGAAGCTTAGCATACAGCCAGTACTGCTGAACTCATTTCCCCATTCCTCTGTCTGAATATTTTAATGTTGATGGTTTAGAGGAAAGTTAACTGCTCCCAGATACACTGAAATGCAGTATCAGTTATAACAGAGGTGTATTCTTATCAGAAAGACACTTTTCTCTCTGACACTATCTGACAATTCCATTTTACCTTCAGAACTAACCTAAGATCCATTTTAATCCCTAGTTGTGTCATAGATGTTATTTTTAAAAATGTCTTCTAAGTCTAGGAAGTTATCTGAATGCTTCCTATGACAGAATATTCTGAAATCACTTATGTAATTTGGGGAACATTATGATAGAACGACAATTATGGTAGAATTAGGACAGAATGCCGGCTGAGTTGGCACAAATGGTGGGGTGCTGCTGCATGTGGCTGAGGCCTGGGTCAGATCCTGATCCAACCTGAATAGGCTGGGCATGGCGGTATGCACTTGTGGTCTTAGCTAACTAGGAATCTGGGGCAGAGGATTTCAATGGCAAGGCATTGTTGAAAATATCCCTCTCAGACTGGCAGGTGGCATGGTGCTTAAGGGTGCTAGACTCCCACATGTTGACTGTGGTTTGAGTCCCGGACCTGGAGACTTGCTTTCTCACTTTTCTTCTCTTTCTGGGTCCCTCTCTGGTCAAATTAAAACAAATAAGTGGAATAAAATAATTCTTTAAAAAGGAAGAAAGAAAATATCCCTCCTTTTTTCTCATAAAAAAATTCTTTGTAAGAGTTTGCTGGGACCATTTGAAATTAATGTCTTTCTACCATTGTGATTATTTCAGATTGTTTAAGATTCCAAAACTGCTCTCACTGATGGTGTCACACATTTCCTTGCCACATTCAAAACAATTCCCCTCCAGCCTTTTCAGTTGCCTTTGAGGAAATGAATGACTAAAATGAATGGAACTTAATCCAGGGTTGGAGTCTTACTTACCTGGATAAAATTGCTCTCCAGCACGGGAGGAGATACGAAAGGGGCATACTCTCCTCCATCCAGCATGTTTTGGAGCTCTCCTGGGTTGTGGGAGTACGGGATGCAGAGGGCACCTTGCCCATTGTTCCTTGTGGTAGACTTCCGACTGTTCTTCTTCATTGTGCTACACACAAACATCAGAAATTGAGGGAATGGAAATATAATTAATGGTGCAGAGAGAATTTATTATTATAATTAAGTGGCTTCATTTGTTTATTAATCCAGCAAATTTTATCAACATCTGTGATAACTGGGCATTGCAGGTACATCTACATAGGGATGCAGGACTGATAAGACCCCATGCCCTTCATCAACTTCACTCTATGGGAGATAGATAGTAAACAAGCAAGCAAGCAAAAAAAAAAAAAAAAAAGAGACTATAAAGACTCTAAAACAGATACACGTAATAAGAAATGATGGGAGCGTGGGGCTGGCAGTGATTAGGGTGGTTAGGAAAGGCCTCTCTAAATGCTGTCCCTCCTCCATACCATTATGTTCTCTATTGTGAATTATACCAGTACCATGCAGGGTCCCCAATTCCCTTTTTTGTAAGTAAGGTATTACAACTATACTAAACGAGAACACTTCTAGACCATTCACCTAGAAGTAAGTAGTGGATATCTACCTAATCAATGACAGTTCACCAGCTGCTCCCTACTCCAGCTGACTCTATCACTCTCTGGAAACTGCTTCATTAGACAAAAATGACTCTGTTATTGGATTTCACCTTTCAACTCTCAGAAAAGACAATTCTAGGAAGTTAACAAGGTCCTAGCCGTAGTTCTGTTTATTCATTCAAAGGATCATCCTTCCCACTCGAGATTTATTTTTATTTATTTATTTATTTATTTGCCATAGGGTGCATGTACTTGCTGTACAGAGATAGAGAGACAGTGAGAGGGAAAGTGAGAAATCAACCCCTACAGGGGATGGCCATGCTGGAGTCCCTTCTTTGTTTCCCTCCTGGGGTTTTGGGCATGCATGCACATGGGTCTGGCATGATTTTCAAGCCTCTAGGTCCAGGACTTGAGTCACAGTTGGCCACGTGGGAGTCCAATGCCTTATATACCATGCCACGTGCTGGCACTACCACTTGAGTTTTTTTTTTTTTTTTTTTAATGCCAGAAGGCATGTGTATGCATGAGAGCAAACAAGAGAGAGAGAAAGAGAGAGAGAGAGAGAGAGAGAGAGAGAGAAAGCACTCCCCAATGGGGCTTAGTCACTGCAATTCTTTTTCCCCAATTTCACCATCTTGTCAGGATTTTGGGCATGCACATGTGCCTGATGTGTTTTTCAAGCCTCTGGGGCCAAGATTTGAACCACAGTTAGCCATGCGAGAATTTGAGATCTGGCTCTTGATGTGTTTCCCTTAACCACTGCACTATAGGACCAGCCTTGGATAGCTCTTTTTTCCTTCCCTTCCCTTCCCTTCCCTTCCCTTCCCTTCCCTTCTTTCCTTTCCTTTCCTTTCCTTTCCTTTCCTTCCTTTCTCTTCTCTTCTTTTCTTCTCTTTCTTTTCCTTGCTTTGCTGTTTTCTTTTCCTTTTTCTTTCCTTCTCATCTTTTCTTTCCCTTTTCTTTTTTTTCTTTTCTCCTTTCCTTCCTTCCTTTCTTTCTCTCTCTCTCTCCCCTCCCTTCCTCCCTCCCTTCCTTCCTTCCTCCCTCCCTTCCTTCCTTCCTTCCTTCCTTCCTTCCTTCCTTCCTTCCTTCCTTTCTCTCTCTCTCTCTCTCTCTCTCTCTCTCTCTTTTGTAGGACATTTTTGCTATAGGGCAAATGCACTGGCCAGAGAGACAAAGAGAGACAGAGAGACAGAAAGCGCAAAATCACCCATCCCCCCGATCCCTTCTGGGCAGATGGCCATGCCACAATCTCTTCTCTTCCAATCTCTTCTTGGGATTTTGGGCACATGCACATTCACATGCATCTGGCATGAATTGGAAGCCGCTGGGTCTGAGACTCGAACTGTGGTTGACTATGTGGGAGTCCAGCAACATAACCATTATGCTATCTGCTGGTCCCTGTTTCTTCAAAGAAGATAAGATGTGAAAAGATGCTTAATATCACTAATTATTAGGGAAATGCAAATTAAAACCACAATGAGATATCACCTGATGCACATTAGGATGGCTATCAAAAAAACAGAAAATAACCTTGTTGACAGGAATGCAGAGAAATTTGAACCCTTGGGCACTGTTGGTGGGAACAGAAAGTGGTGCAGCTGTTGTGGAAACCAATATTGTGGTTCCTCAAAAAATTAAACATATAGGGGTGGGATGATGATGCAGTGGTAAAATACGATGGTCTGTGAGGCTATCACACATGGGAAAGTTCTGTGTTCACATCTGGAGACTTCCCTCCACCGGTACTTAGGGTACTTAGGATCAGGACTGGCAGATGCTGGGGATGGGTTGTGACATCGAGACCCAGTTAGGAGTTCTGTCTCTCTTGCTCCTGGAGGAAAGAAACTTGTAAAAATTAAACATAAGGGGCCAGCAGGTGGCATAGTGGTTAAGGTGCTGAACTCCCTCATGGTCAAGCATGGTTTGAGTCCCAGATCCAGTGGCTTGAAACTCATGTGAGGTGCATATGCATCCATGCCCGAGAAGAGAATGGAAGAGAAAAGATTGCATTGTGGCCATCCTCCCAGTGGGCAATTTTTCATTTTCTGTCTTTCTGTCTCTCTCTGTCTCTCTGGTAAGTGCATACATTCTATAGCAAAAATTTCTCAAAACATTTTTTTAAAAATTCAACACAACTACCATATGATCCAGAAATTCCACTTCAGGGTATACACTCAAGAGAATTGGGAGCATAGTCTTGAACAGATGTTTGTGCATACATGTTCATAGTAGCACTATTTATAATAGCTGAAAAAAAGCAACCCAAGTGTCCATAGACAGATGGATAAGCAAAAAGTGGTCTATTATGATTCAGCCTTAAAAAAAAAAAAGGAAATTCTGCTGAGACCAGCAGATGGCATAACAATTATGTTGCTAGACGCCCATGTAGTTGACTGTGGTTTAGATCTTGGACTGGTGGCTTAAAACTCATGCCAGGCACATGTGCCTGCATCTCTAAAATTCTGAGAGGAGAATGGAGGAGAAAGGATTACAGCATGGCCATCCCCCTGGGAGGTGATTTATTGCTTTGTGTCTCCCTGTATCTCCATTGAGCACATGACCTATAGTAAAATCTCCTTAAAAAAAAAAAAATAGCTCTCTGGGCTGGGACCTAGTTGGCAGGCAGCGATATGGTTAAATGCACCAAGAAGGTCAGCATCGTTGGTAAATATGGGACCAGCTATGGAGCCTCCCTACGAAAAATGGTGAAGAAAATTGAAATCAGCCAGCACACCAAGTACACCTGCTCCTTCTGTGGCAAGGCTAAGATGAAGAGACGGGCTGTGGGGATCTGGCACTGTAGTTCCTGCATGAAAACAGTAGCCGATGGTGCCTGGACCTGCACCACCTCGGCTGTCACAGTTAAGTCTGCCATCAGAAGACTGGAGGAACTAAAAGACCAGTGGAAACTCCATAGACATTTGGAATGTCTTTTGGAATGGATTAACTTATGTAAAAAACAAAGAAAAAAAGAAAAAAGAAAAAAAGAAAAGAAAAAGAAAGGAAAGATACTTTGCAATACACTTCATCGCGGATGAACCTGAAGGACATTGTACTGAATGATCCAGTCACGAAAAGACCAATACTGATGAGTCCCCTTCTATGAGCCGTCTAGAGCAGTCCCATTTAGAGACACGGAGCAGGACGCCGACTGTGCTGCACAGAAAGTGGAAGTGGGAAGTTAGAGTTGGCTAGGTAGGGTTTCAGCTCTCAAGATGTAAAGAATCCTGGAGGTGGGTGGTAGTGACGGTTGCAGCCACATTGTGAATATGTTTAATATTACTGAGTTGTACACTTAAAAATGGTTAAGATTGCAAATTTCATGTTATGTGTATTTTACTACAAAAAAAATAATCTGGGGAAAAATATTTCCCTTCTGTCTTCACAAACTGTATACCAGTAAAAGAAAGGTACTTAATTGGCAAGTAGCAGGCTCTATAAACACCATTCCCCCCTGGGGGTGTGTGATTTCTTGCTTTCTGTCTCTCTGTCTCTCTCTGTCTTTCCAGCAAGCATGTGTGCCCTTATAGCAAAAATCTCTCTTAAAAAAAAAGTAAACAAGAATGAGACAAACAAAAACTATTCAGGAATAAAAAGGAGGGAGAAAACAAAAACCCAAAACAGAGAATAGGAAATAATAAAATGTATTTAAGTGTGAAATAGCAGGCAATAAAGTATTTACATGCACTGCCTCATTTAATGTTGATAACATTGTGCAGGAGCACTACAGATATGCATTTTTTAAAGAATTTTTTATTTAACTTTATTTATTTTAATTTGCTCAGAGAGAGAGAGAGAGTGAGCGGGAGAGAGAGAGAGATGAACAGTGAGAGAGCAAGTCGCCAGGCCCGGGACTCGAACCAAGGTCAGCCATGTGGGAGTCCAGCGCCCTTAACCACCATACCACCTGCTAGTCCACTACAGATATGCATTTTGGGACCAGCAGGTGGCCTGGTGGTTAAGGTGCTAGACTACCACATGGCCAACGGTGGTTTGAGTCCTGGACCCCTGGTGGCTTGAAAATAACACCAGACACATGCGTGTGTGTGTGTGTGTATGTGTGTGTGTGTGTATGTGTGCCCAAAACCCAAGAGAAGAATTGAGAAGGGTGGTCATCCCCCAGGGAGTGATTTCTCACTTTTTCTCTATCTCCAGCAAGGGTGTGTGCCCTATGGTAAAATCCTAAAAAACCTAAAAAAAAAAGAAATGCATTTTAGGGCCAGCCAGTGTGGTGGTTAAGGCAGCTGGATCCCACGTGGCCTACTGTATGGGTCAAGTTCCAGACCTGGCAGCTGAAAAAACTTGCTGGATATGTGGGCATGTATGCCCCAAATCCCAAGAAGATAAGGTAATGTGGCATGGCCATCCACCCTGGGGGATGATTTCCTCACTTTCCTTCTCTCTCTTTCTCTCCCTCTCTCTGCGTGTCTCTATCTGGTAAGTGCTTGTACCCTCAGACAAAACAAAAACAAACAAACACACACACTCACACATTTTAGAGTGTGACTGAAGCTTAGAGAGGAATAGTGATTTATCAAATGCCACAGGACTTATAAATCCCTAAAACAGGACTCAGCCCCTCATGGCCTGACTGTTGAGCTCATAGGAGCTCATGCTGTTGCCCAGTGCTCAGTTTTGCCTTGGGTGCTTGGAAGGATGAGAGTGTGAGTTGGCAAGGTGAGAGAAGTCCACAGAGGTCCAGATGATGGACAGAGAAAAGAGAAAGGGAGCAGAAGAATATAGAAAGAGCCATTCCCTTGTCTTCCTGTTTCCTCCCTTCTTGAACAGTGTAGGCCTGAAGGCATTGGGTGAGGCAGAGAGAGGGTGAAGTCTGCACTGAGACCCTTGGGAAGCCACAGTTTCAAAGCCCAGGAAGGCAGGGGTCACAATTCCTTACACTGTGCCCATCTCAGCTCAGACGCTCATATCAATTCACATGTCCCGTCTTAAAATTTAGAAAAGTTGAACACTTTAGACAGTTCCCTTAGTATACTGAGTCTCTAGGAGATGAAGAGCAAAAATAAGTTTTGGAAGTGAAGTAAGTAGAAGAGGAAGCGAGAAAGGAAGGCAGAGAGAAAAGGGCAGAAGACGGGGAGGCCCTGAAGCTCAACACAACCTGGTCCACATGTACCATCCCTTCTTACCTCAACTCAGGGCTGAGCCACAATCCTCTCTTGGAGATGAAGTTTTAAACTCACTTCAATTTGGGCTTCCTCCTTTTCATGATGAAGTCTTTTATGAAAGAAACAAAAAACAGTAAATGAAGCATACTCAAAAGAAACTAATTTCAATTCTAATCTTTGCTCTTATTTCAAATATAAGGTTCATGCCTTAGAAAGGGTTCTTCAAACTAAACTGGGTGGGTGAAGTATAAAGGACTGCTGTTCACATGGCAGCTGAGCTAGTCTCCACCCTCATCGTGGTCTTTTGGAGAGTGGAACCAGTGAGTTCAGTGCTCATAACTGGCCTCGAACTTCCCAGCAGTGAAATCCCAGGCTCCTGTGGCATTAAAGATAATTAATAATGTGGAAATAATATAGACTATACTACCCAGGTGGCATTTAATTGCCTTTTAAAATGTGTTACTTGTGGTTACCTGAAAACCTTCTGAAAAGGTTAAGAAAGTTCCTGTTCAGAACTTGCAGAATGTATGTTACAGGCTTTTACGATTAGAGCACAGAAGTCCTTCAAAAAATGTACAAGGGAGACAGCACAGAAGAACAACAGATAGATAGTGTGTGAGAAAGTTCTAAGTAATAACCTATTCAGTTTTATAATTGGTAACAGGTTTTTTTAATCTTTCTTTCTTACTAGGACATAAAATAATAGTATATCTTAAAACTGCTGGATCTTAGATTTAAGGGCACACAACCACTCTTGTTCATCCAGAGGTGGGTGACAGAGTGCACATTTTGGAAAAAGTTCACTCTGAAGCTATCCTAATATGGATACCGTACTTCAGCTGTGAAACATTGGTTTCCTTGACCACAAAATAAAGATTTTCTGCTGAGACTTCCCCCGTCCAGACTCATTTCTAGTGGGTAGAGATAGCTCTGTGTCACTTTCTTGCCATTTCTGTCTGTCTCTCTCTGTCTCACTGTATCTCCCTGTGACTTTTAATATTTTTTAAGCTAAAGTATTCTCTGGGCTCTCAAGCCTATCCTTTATTGTGTTAATTGGTGCCTTTCCTCACTTCATTTAGGAAAGGGACCAGCAAAGCCAGGCCTATCCTGATATGGATACTGTACTTAAGCTGTGAAATATTGCTTTTGCACAGGGTGCATGCACACTACGTGGTTTTCATTATTTGCTTTTTAAAATGACAATCTTAGGGGTTTTTTTATCCTCTTTTTCTCTTTTTTCATTTTCTTTTTTCTTCTTCTTTCCTCTCCTTAATTCTTTTCCTTTTTTCTTTATCTTTATTCATTTTCTGATCAGCCTCTATGCACTAAGTGTCTAGACAGGTCCAAGTGAACAGTTTCCAATCATCTGAATATGGTTAGGGTCAGAATATTTCTCTCTTTACCCTGAATCTGATGCATAAAGAGTGAAAATGGAACAGAAGAAAGATTGCAGATCACCTCCTTCTGCTCGCCTCTGAACGCTCAGATTGAACTTCAAGAATCAGGAAGGGACCAGCAGTTGGCGTTATGGCTATGTCGCTGGACTTCCACGTAGTCGACCGCAGTTGAGTTCTGGACTTTGTGGCTTAAACTCATGCTGGGTTAGTGTGTGTGCATGCCCAAGACCCTGAGAGGAGAATGGAGAAGGGATTGAGGCATGGCCATCCCCCCTGGGAGGTGATTTCTCGCTTTCTGTCTCTCTATCTCTCTCTGTCTTTCTGGCGAGCCCACGTGCCCTATAGCAAAAAAAAAAAAAAAAAAGAATCAGGAAGAACTGCACCATCCATCAGATGACTAGAAAGCACCACAGTATCACAAGAAATATGGGAAAGCAAGACAATACCTCTCCTCCAAGGGAAAAGAATAACACCTCTTCATCCTCAGAAATTCAATGAAACTCATGAAAATATCAAATAAAGAATTTAGACTATTCACAGTGACAAAGCTAATAGAGATGGAAGAGAGACAATGAACTGCAGAAGAGACAGGAGAAAAGAGCTGACAAGTTCTAGGAGATGAAGAAATTCTTGCAAGATCTAAAAGAGGAAATACACACTCTAAAAAACAATCAAATGGACCTGTTAGAGGTGAAGGCTATAATACAGGAAGTCATGAAGGCTATAATACAGAAAATCAAAACCTCCCTTGAAAGTATTAAAAGCAGATTAGATCCTACCAAAAATTGAATCTCTGGTGTAGAAGACAGAATCAATGACCTAGAAAAATCCACCATGAAGACTGAGGAAATTGCCCCCAAAAATGAGAATAATATACAAGAAATACTAGATGCCATCAAATGTCCAAACATCCAGATAATTGGTATCCCAGAAGGTGAAGAGACTCATAAG
>NW_006160128.1:3059369-3105187 GCF_000334495.1 Tupaia belangeri chinensis
ATTTCTCGCTTTCTGTCTCTCTGTCTCTTTCTGTCTGTCTGGCGAGCACATGCGCCCTATAGCGAAAACCTTCCCCCCCCCCCAAAAGGATATATTATAGCCAGATTGACCAAAACAACAGACAAAGACAATATACTAAGATTGGCAAGAGAGAAACATCAAGTTACCTACAAAGGATATTCCATCAGGCTAACAGCAGACTTACCATCGGAAACAATATGAGCAAGGAAAGAATGGGAAAATGTATTCAAAGTGTTACTGGAAAAGCAATTTTAACCAAGAATACTGTACCCAGCAAGATTATCCTTCATATGGGAAAGAAAGACAAGAATATTCTCAGATAAACAAAACCTGAAAGAATTAACCAACATCAGAGCCGATCTCCAAAATGTTCTGAAGGGAGTGCTATACCAGGAAAATGAAATATAGACACACAAAAATAAGAGTTCAAAAACTAATAAAATGGCCACCTTAATCATAGAGACACATCTGGAGTTGAATATTATATCCCAGAATTTAATCAGGAATATCAGACCACAACAGAAGATAGAGAAAATATGTGAGACTGAATCAGTGAAATAGCATTTTATAACTTTTGACTGAAACATTGCTGATTTGTTTTCCAGTTTTAAGGATTTCTGTCCTGTTTTGAGCTGCTGGTAGGTTCATGTGCCTACTATTTGAATAGAATCCTAACCTGTTTCCTGGCTTTAAGTTTTAAGTAAATTTCCTTAGTATTTCTTTGATTTATTAAAGCTAAAACTGCTTTTCTTGAAATTAAAAATATATTTAAAAATACCTTTTAATGACCATAGTAAGCTTTATAGCATCAGTTAGGTGTTTCCTAATAGTATATTCATTCTACTCAGAGTTTCACACCTAAAGTCAGACATGTATTCACTGATATGTACATACTGGCTAAACTTGCTATTGAAAGTAGTTAGATTCCTTAAGAAACTTTGTGTATCAGTAAAATGTGGGGGGAAAAAGAAATGGAAAAACAACTGTAAACACCTAAGATAGTGTGGGAGGAGGGTGGGAAATGGCAGAGGGTGAGAAATAGGGGTAAAATATATGTATACATGTATATATATTAAACTAGAAATGGAAAATTAATGACAATAACATGTATGATTAAGCCACTATGCAGTGGCTTGGATGGGAAGTCACATTTCATATGCTGTGACAATGCTCAGAGAATGAATGTAAATTAATTAATTTAAAATTATTCAGAAGAAAATTACAGTGCACTTGTAACTAGATTCTCCCTTTGCCCATAGTTTTAGTTTAAGGTATTTTATGAAGCAGTAAAATGTGTAAAACAATGTAAAGAAAGAAAAAGAAAAAAAAGTTCACTCTGAGAAGTTGACAGCATCCACATCAAAGGATGTGTCTATTGTCCACAGATTTTTGTCAATATGTAGATGACACAAAGCCCCTGAGAGTAAAGAAGTTCCCTTCCCAGTGTAGCCATTTATGAGGCCTCCAGAATCCCTTGGATCTGAAAACAATTGCTCCAGGGACCAGCAGTTAGCGTAATGGCTATGTCGGTGGACTCCCATGTAGTTGACTGCGGTTCGCGTCCCGGACCTGGTGGCTTAAACTCACGCCGGGCGCATGTGTGTGTGTGCCCAAGATCCCGAGAGGAGAATGGAGGAGAAGGGATTGCGGTGTGGCCATCCCCCCTGGGGGGTGATTTCTCGCTTTCTATCTCTCTGTCTCTCTCTCTGTCTGTCTGGCGAGTGCACGTGCCCTATAGCAAAAACCTCTTCAACAAAAACAAAGACACTTGGGGTCTGGGTTGTGACGCACTGTTAAAATGGGTCGCTCTGCAAGGCTGAAGCACATGGGAAGGATCTGGGTTCATATCCAGAGACTTCCCTGAGTTCACTGGGCATGCGGGTGCCCACGTCCAGGACTGGTCGGGGCTGGGGATGGATCATGGCGTTGAGAACCTGTTGTGACTGCGTTTTCTCTCTGTGTCTCTCTCACTAGTGGAAGAAATAAATAAATACATAAATAAATCCCTTCATATATGCCGTGAAGAAAACTCCTATCTTAATGCTTACCAAAGGAAATGGGTGTGTAGAGGAGTCAGGAGGAGCTGTTTCTTCAGGGTCAGCAAGACCCCAGATGCCAGAGCATCAAGACACACAGCCAGATCTATTCTGTGGATTGGAAGGTGACACATGCTTTTACCCTGGAGGAAATACAACCCTTACTTCCCATTTATAGCTCCCATACAGGAACATGGAAAAAAGGAAGGCCATAGCGTGGTGAGGAGTATGGGCTTTGAAAGTAGTTCTGGGGGACCAGCAGTTGGCATAATGGCTATGTCACTGGACTCCCATGTAGTCAGTCGACCGCAGTTCGCATCCCGGACCCGGTGGCTTAAAACTCAGGCCGGGCTCGTGTGCGTGCGTGCCCAAGATCCCGAGAGGAGAATGGAGGAGAAGGGATTGTGGTGTGGCCATCCCCCCTGGGGGGCTGATTTCTCACTTTCTGTCTCTCTGTCTCTCTCTGTCTTTCATGTGCTCTATAGCGAAAACATCTCAAAAAAAAAAAAAAAAATTGCTCCAGAGAGCACATGGTCTCCCAGAGAGCAGGTTTAGTTGTGGATTCAGGACAGGGAGAGGGAGGCGAAAATGAGAGGGAGAGAAGAAATTCAGGGGGAATTTGCAGCCATATTTGGGTCTTACATCTTTTGTACCTTTTGAGCCCTTAAACCAAGGTGAGGTCAGTCAAGGAGTGGAAAATAGAACAGGCTATTCTGTCATCTTAGAGGTGATGTGTTTTGTTGCTAAACATTTTCTCTGGAATAATTTTGACACTTCCATGTTAAGTTTATAGATGGCAAATGTGTGCTGAATTTTACTATTGGGTCATCAGAAAAGTCATGATGCATTTTTGCATAGAAAAACATAGAAAAATATGCCATGATTTTCCAATGACCCAATAGTTTTGTTGTAACTGTGATTTGAGATTATCTGTGCACTGTCCAGATACCCTCTGCCACTCACCAACCTCTCCAATTATCCTAGTTTAGTCAGACTGCATTGTTCTTAAGACAGACCAATGTTTCTGTGAAATCAATTTGGGTGACACACACAAAACCACTACAATGACTACCATAGCACATTTTGTCAGTTGTTCAAAATTAAGCCAAAATTAATTATGTTATAATTTAATTACAATTAAACTATAAGCATTTACTAGTTCACTCTCAATACTTATAGATAGTATTAAAGTTTTGGTATATGCCTTTCCAGTTTTACAAACAGATTTTTCACTTAATTTCTTTGTTTTAAAAAATTTTACCAGGGACCAGCAGATGATGTAATGGTTATGTTGCTGGACTCTCACATAGTCAACTGTGGTTCAAATCCCTGACCCAGTGGCTTAAACTCATGCCAGGCATGTGTGCATGCATGCCCAAAATCCAGAGAGGAGAATGGAGGAGAAGGGATTGAGGTGTGGCCATCTCTCCTAAGGGAAGATTTCTTGCTTTCTGTCTCTCTGTTTCTCAATTTCTACGGAAAGCACATGCACCCTATAGAAAAAAGTATCTCTTAAAACTTTTTAAAATCTTTGCAAGAGGGCACGTGTGCTCACTGGAGAAAGAGAGAGAGAGAGAAAGAGAGAGAGAGAAAGTGAGAAGGCACCCTCACTCCCCATGGAGAATGGTCATACCACAATTCCTTCTCCATTTCTCTCTCCTTTTGGGATTTGGGGCATGCACACAAACACTGGATATGTTTCTCAAGCCACCAGGTTCAAGACCTGAAGTACAGTCTACAATGTGGAATCCAGTCTCCTTAACCATTACTCCATGAGCTGGTCCTCCTAATTTTTTAAAATGATTTTTTATTATTTTTAAATGTTTCCAGAGGGTACTTGAACAGGCTGGATAGAGTCAGAGAGATTGGCAGAGAGAGAGAGAGAGAAAAAAGTGAGAAAACCCCCACAGGGGCTGGTCACACTCTGTTTCACCCTCATTTCAGGATTTGGGGCACACATGCAAATGTACCTGGCATGCTTTCAAGTCATGGGGTCCAGGAATTGAACTCTATAGTTGGCCATGTGGGATCCAGCTGTTTTAACCACCACACCATCTTCTGGCCTCCTTTTAATTTCTTTATATAAAAATATACAGTATATTCAAAATATATGTATTATAATACATATCTAATTAATGATATATATTTAAAATATATTTTAAAATATGTAATAATTTATCAGAAGGCCTGTGCAGTCACTAGATAAAGACAGAGAGACAGAGAGAGAGGGAGAGAGAGAAAGTATCCTTCAAGGGTTGTGGTCATGCCAGAAACCCTTCTTCTCCATTTTTTCTTTCCTCTTGCCAATCTTAGTATTTTGTCTTTGTCTGTTGTTTTGGTCAATCTGGCTATAATGTGTCTTAGAGAAGATATTCTTAGGTTGATTCTATTTGGGATCCTTTGTATTTCTTGGGACTGGATTTTTTAGTGCCTCTCTAGGTTTGGGAAGTTTTCTTGCAGGATTTCATGGGATAGATTATCAACACCCTTATGAGTCTCTTCACCTTCTGGGATACCAATTATCTGGATGTTTGGATGTTCGATGGTATCTAGTATTTCTTGTATATTATTCTCATTTTTATTTATTTATTTTTTTGCAATTTCCTCAGTCTTCATGGTGGATTTTTCTAGGCCATTTATTCTATCTTTTACACTGGAGATTCAATTTTTGGTATGATCTAGTCTGCTTTTAATACTTTCAAGGGAGGTTTTGATTTTCTGTATTATAGCCTTCATGACTTCCTGTATTATAGCCTTCACCTCTAACAGGTCCATTTGATTGCTTTTTAGAGTGTGTATTTCCTCTTTTAGATCTTGCAAGAATTTCCTCATCTCCTGGAACTCGTCAGCTCTTTTCTCCTGCCTCTTCTGCAGTTCATTGTCTCTCTTCCATCTCTATTAGCTTTGTCACTGTGAATATTCTAAATTCTTTATTTGACATTTTTATGAGTTTCATTGTACAACTTGAAAAACACACCAGGAATTGTGCATGTGTGCATATGTGCCCAAAATTCTGAGAGGAGAATGGAGAAGAGATTGTAGTATGGCCAATGCACTTGGGGGATGATTTCTCACTTTCCCTCTATTTCTGTCTGTCTGTCTCTGACAAGCACACACACACACAACGACAAAAAAATCTAAAAATCTAAAGAAAAAAATCCAGAAAACATGCTTTTGTTTCAAACTCAAAGTCTCAAGGAAATGATTTTTTTAAAATAAGAAATTCAGAGGCCAGGTGGTTGTACAACAGTAGCACAGCTAGACTCACATGGGAAGTTTCAGGATTCACATCCAGGGGCCTCCCTATTCACACTGGCCATGTGTACTTGCCTGTAATCCAGGCAGGCTGAGGCTGGGGTTGAATCACAGTGGAAACCCCTGTTGGGGATGCCCATCTCTCTGTCTTTCTCTGACTTCAAAGAAATGAATAAACTTTAAAAAAAAAAAGGAAATTAATCTATTCACCAAGTGTTAAGGCTGAGCTTTCTAGTCATACCTCTAGTACTATTGACTAGGTTTCTAGTCACCCATTTCTTCATTCAACATATTTATTGCATGATCACCACTTGCCATGCTCCTGCTCTTCCTGCCCAGGACCAAAAAGCACTTTTGCATAAATCCGATCTCATCTTCAGTGCTGATGGTATTAATTGAATTCTGAGGCACCTTGATGAAACTCTTTGGCACAGAAAAACCTCAACTCTTGTTCTGTTGAGGTACAAAAAAATAAAACTAGAAGGAAAAGAGGAAGATAAAACGAAACAGACAGTCTGCCCTCAAATCATCAGAATTAATTAACTATTCAATTCCATCTCCTTCAGGTTCACACTGAAGTTGCAGTAACTTGGCCATAACTTACATAGAGGTGAGGTTGAAATAGATCTCCGGAGATCTCCTGGATGTGGTCTAGGAGAATAATCTCCGAATAGCACGTTTCCACTCTTTTCACATTTCTTTAGCAGAAGGTGTTTATGTTGACCCACGGGCAAGCAACCACTTGATAAAAGAAGAGCAAGCCAGGCTGCTCTGGGCATTGTTCTATTGTTCCTGCATCACAATGTGCTGACATGGCCTCTGAAGTAAGAGAGGAAGCTGAAGGAAGGTCAGCACTGAGCTGAAGTGTCATCAGCATTCCTGGGCAACTCAGCTCAGGAGTCATAGTTTTGGTGGCAGTTTGACGTTTTCAGAAGCTTCTTTGGAGAGAAAAGTCATTTTAGCAACAGCAGTAACTTTGGGAGAGATATTATAATGTGAAAGCTGAAAATACTTTATATCACATATCATTCAATTGATCATTTATTTTATCTCCCAAGTCCTAATTTTCAGAGACCTAAGCCTAGTCAAGGCATTTTGAACTACTTTGAGGAAAAGCTTCAAAAGAATATAGCATCTTTAGAGTCAACTCTATTTACAAAGAGAACTGAGAGCCAGATATGTAGTATGACTATGCTATCTTCACATTTCCACAATCTAGTAAGTTTTGGACACATTCATTAATTTTTCATCAGATGAATGAATGAATATAAATAGATACATAATATCTGTTCTCTGAAGGTATCTTCTCTTATGAAAATAAGTGATTAGTCTATTTGTCTTGGTATTTCTGTGCGTTTAGGAGATTTCCTCTATCATATCATCTTTCTTCACTTTTATTTTTTAATCAAGTATATGAATGCATCAGTAAATCTTTGGTCAATAAAACATGTTATGTAGAGTTTACTTTATGCCAGGCAATGTTCTAAGCACTTTTCGTACACTTCATTTTCCTTTATTACAGATGAGGAAACAACAGAGAGATGCCTACTTGTCTACCTCCTTGTCCACTCTTGAAATGGAAGAGCACAGGGTATACTAGCTAACCACTCAGGCCTGAGGGTGGAGGACATTACCTTAGTGATTTTTAGGTTGCCATATTCTAGTTTCAAACACCTGCTTTTAATAAAGAGGTACAGAGATGGATATTGAACTTGAGGTGATAAATATTGCTTTCATTGACTAAAAATAAAGATTTTCTGCTGAGACTTCTCCCTCCAGATTAATTTCTAGTGGGTAGGGCTACCTCTGTCTCCTTCTCTCCATCTCTCTGTCTCTCCCTGTGTCTTTTATTTTTTAATTTAAAATATTAAAAAAAAATTAAGGTAAAGTATTCATTGGGCTCTCACATCCCTCCTTTATTGTGCTAATTTGTGTCTTTCCCCATCCCATTTAGGAAAAGTACAAACCCAGGCCCATCCTGAGATGGATACTGAACTTGAGCTGTGAAATATTGCTTTTGCATGGTGTGCATGCATGCTCTGTGGTTTTTACTTTTTGCTTTTTAAAATAAAAACCAAAAGTTTTTTTATTATCTTTTTTCTTTCTTTTCTTTTCTTTTATTTTATTTTTTATCCTTTTTCCTCTTCTCTAATTCTTTTCCTTTTTTCTTTATCTTTAAAACCTTGGCTGCTCAGCATCTATGCACTAAGTGTCTATACAGGTCCAACTGAACAGGATCCAAACATCTAAATATGATTAGGGTGAGAATATTCCTCGATTCCCACTGAAGCTGATGCACAAAGAGTGAAAAATGGACTGGAAGAGATATTGCAGATCACATCCTCCTGCACGCCTCTGAACGCTCACACTGAATTTCAAGAATCAGGAAGAAACACACCAACCATCAGATGACTAGAAATCACCGCAGGGTCTTAAGAAATATGAGGAAACAAGAAAATAATTCTCCAAAGGAAAAGAATAACACCTCTTCATCTTCAAACAGTACAATGATACTCATGAAAATATCAAATAAAGAATTTAGAATATTCACAGTGACAAAGGTAACAGAGAGAAAGAAGAGAGATGACGAACTGTAGAAGAGGCAGGAGAAAAGAGCTGACAAGTTCCAAGATGTGAGGAAATTCTTGCAAAATCTAAAAGAGGAAATACACACTCTAAAAAAGAATCCAATGGACTTGTTGAGATGAAGGCTATAATACAGGAAATCAAAACCTCCCTTGAAAGTATTAAAAGCAGACTAGATCCTACCAAAAATTGAATCTCTGATGTAAAAGATAGAATCACTGGCCCAGAAAAATCCACCATGAAGACTGAGGAAATTGCCCAGAAAAATGAGAATAATATACGAGAAATACTAGATACCATCAAACATTCAAACATCCAGATAACTGGTATTCCAGAAGGCAAAGAGACTCATAAGGGCATTGATAATCTATTCCATGAAATCCTAGACAAAAACTTTCCAAACCTATGGGAACCAGCAGTTAGTGTAATGGCTATGTCACTGGACTCCCATGTAGTCGATCGCGGTTCGTGTCCCCGACCCGGTGGCTTAAAACTCACGCCAGGCGTGTGTGTGTGCGTGCCCAAGATCCCGAGAGGAGAATGGAGGAGAAGGGATTGTGGCGTGACCATCCCCCCTGGGGGGTGATTTCTCGCTTTCTGTCTCTATGTCTCTCTCTGTCTGTCTGGCAAGCGCACGCGCCCTACAGTGAAAATCTCTCCAAAAACAAACAAACAAACAAACAAACAAAAAAAAAACAAAAAAACTTTCCAAACCTAGAGAGGCATTCAAAGATCCAGTCTCAAGAAATACAAAGGATCCCAATTAGAATTAACCCAAGAAGATCTCCAAGACACATTATAGCCAGATTGACCAAAACAACAGACAAAGACAAGATACTAAGATTGGCAGAAGAGAAACATCAAGTTACCTACAAAAGATATCTCATCAGGCTAACAGTGGACCTCTCATCGGAAACAATGTGAGTGAAGAAAGAATGGGGAAATATATACAAAGTGTTAAGGGAAAAGCAATTCCAACCAAGAATACTGTACCCGGCAAGAATATCCTTTATGTGGGGAGAAAAGATAAGAATATTCTCAGATAAACAAAACCTTAAAGTATTTACCAACACCAGACCTGATCTCGAAGAAGTTCTGAAGGGAGTGCTATACCAGGAACATTAAATACAGATGCACAGAAATAAGAGTTCAAAAACGAAGAAAATGGCCAACTTAATCATGGGAACAAGTCTGGAGCTGCATGTTATACCCCAGAATTTAATAGGGAGGATTGGACCACAACAGAAGATAGATTAAGTATATGAGACTGAACTGGTGAAATAGCATTTTATGACTTTTGACTAAAACATTGCTGATTTTCTTCTAGGCTTTGTTTTCCAATTTTAAGGAGTTTTGCCCTGTCTTGAGCTGCCCGTAGGCTCATGTACTTACCATTTGAACAGACTCCTAACCTGCTTCCTGGCTTTAAGTTTAAAGCAAAGTTCCTTCGCATTTCTTTGATTTATTAAAGCTAAAACCACTTTTCTTGAAATTATAAAATATATTAAAAAATACCTATTTAACGACCATAGTAAGCTATATAGCATCAGCCAGTGCTACTTTATAGTATTTTCATTCTACTCAGAGTTTCACGCCTAAAGTCAGACATGTATTCACAGATTTATATACATCAGTTGAACTTGCTATTGAAAGTAGTTTAGATTATTTAAGAAATTTTGTGAATCAATAAAATGTGGGGAAAATAAGGAATGGAAAACAACTGTAGACACCTAAGATAGTGTGGGAGGATGATGGGAAATGGCAGAGGGTGAGAAATACGGGGGAAAAATATATATGTACATATATACTTTGGAGAGAAAAGTCATTTTAGCAACAGCAGTAACTTTGGGAGAGATATTATAATGTGAAAGCTGAAAATACTTTATATCACATATCATTCAATTGATCATTTATTTTATCTCCCAAGTCCTAATTTTCAGAGACCTAAGCCTAGTCAAGGCATTTTGAACTACTTTGAGGAAAAGCTTCAAAAGAATATAGCATCTTTAGAGTCAACTCTATTTACAAAGAGAACTGAGAGCCAGATATGTAGTATGACTATGCTATCTTCACATTTCCACAATCTAGTAAGTTTTGGACACATTCATTAATTTTTCATCAGATGAATGAATGAATATAAATAGATACATAATATCTGTTCTCTGAAGGTATCTTCTCTTATGAAAATAAGTGATTAGTCTATTTGTCTTGGTATTTCTGTGCGTTTAGGAGATTTCCTCTATCATATCATCTTTCTTCACTTTTATTTTTTAATCAAGTATATGAATGCATCAGTAAATCTTTGGTCAATAAAACATGTTATGTAGAGTTTACTTTATGCCAGGCAATGTTCTAAGCACTTTTCGTACACTTCATTTTCCTTTATTACAGATGAGGAAACAACAGAGAGATGCCTACTTGTCTACCTCCTTGTCCACTCTTGAAATGGAAGAGCACAGGGTATACTAGCTAACCACTCAGGCCTGAGGGTGGAGGACATTACCTTAGTGATTTTTAGGTTGCCATATTCTAGTTTCAAACACCTGCTTTTAATAAAGAGGTACAGAGATGGATATTGAACTTGAGGTGATAAATATTGCTTTCATTGACTAAAAATAAAGATTTTCTGCTGAGACTTCTCCCTCCAGATTAATTTCTAGTGGGTAGGGCTACCTCTGTCTCCTTCTCTCCATCTCTCTGTCTCTCCCTGTGTCTTTTATTTTTTAATTTAAAATATTAAAAAAAAATTAAGGTAAAGTATTCATTGGGCTCTCACATCCCTCCTTTATTGTGCTAATTTGTGTCTTTCCCCATCCCATTTAGGAAAAGTACAAACCCAGGCCCATCCTGAGATGGATACTGAACTTGAGCTGTGAAATATTGCTTTTGCATGGTGTGCATGCATGTGGTGTGCATGCATGCTCTGTGGTTTTTACTTTTTGCTTTTTAAAATAAAAACCAAAAGTTTTTTTATTATCTTTTTTCTTTCTTTTCTTTTCTTTTATTTTATTTTTTATCCTTTTTCCTCTTCTCTAATTCTTTTCCTTTTTTCTTTATCTTTAAAACCTTGGCTGCTCAGCATCTATGCACTAAGTGTCTATACAGGTCCAACTGAACAGGATCCAAACATCTAAATATGATTAGGGTGAGAATATTCCTCGATTCCCACTGAAGCTGATGCACAAAGAGTGAAAAATGGACTGGAAGAGATATTGCAGATCACATCCTCCTGCACGCCTCTGAACGCTCACACTGAATTTCAAGAATCAGGAAGAAACACACCAACCATCAGATGACTAGAAATCACCGCAGGGTCTTAAGAAATATGAGGAAACAAGAAAATAATTCTCCAAAGGAAAAGAATAACACCTCTTCATCTTCAAACAGTACAATGATACTCATGAAAATATCAAATAAAGAATTTAGAATATTCACAGTGACAAAGGTAACAGAGAGAAAGAAGAGAGATGACGAACTGTAGAAGAGGCAGGAGAAAAGAGCTGACAAGTTCCAAGATGTGAGGAAATTCTTGCAAAATCTAAAAGAGGAAATACACACTCTAAAAAAGAATCCAATGGACTTGTTGAGATGAAGGCTATAATACAGGAAATCAAAACCTCCCTTGAAAGTATTAAAAGCAGACTAGATCCTACCAAAAATTGAATCTCTGATGTAAAAGATAGAATCACTGGCCCAGAAAAATCCACCATGAAGACTGAGGAAATTGCCCAGAAAAATGAGAATAATATACGAGAAATACTAGATACCATCAAACATTCAAACATCCAGATAACTGGTATTCCAGAAGGCAAAGAGACTCATAAGGGCATTGATAATCTATTCCATGAAATCCTAGACAAAAACTTTCCAAACCTATGGGAACCAGCAGTTAGTGTAATGGCTATGTCACTGGACTCCCATGTAGTCGATCGCGGTTCGTGTCCCCGACCCGGTGGCTTAAAACTCACGCCAGGCGTGTGTGTGTGCGTGCCCAAGATCCCGAGAGGAGAATGGAGGAGAAGGGATTGTGGCGTGACCATCCCCCCTGGGGGGTGATTTCTCGCTTTCTGTCTCTATGTCTCTCTCTGTCTGTCTGGCAAGCGCACGCGCCCTACAGTGAAAATCTCTCCAAAAACAAACAAACAAACAAACAAACAAAAAAAAACAAAAAAACTTTCCAAACCTAGAGAGGCATTCAAAGATCCAGTCTCAAGAAATACAAAGGATCCCAATTAGAATTAACCCAAGAAGATCTCCAAGACACATTATAGCCAGATTGACCAAAACAACAGACAAAGACAAGATACTAAGATTGGCAGAAGAGAAACATCAAGTTACCTACAAAAGATATCTCATCAGGCTAACAGTGGACCTCTCATCGGAAACAATGTGAGTGAAGAAAGAATGGGGAAATATATACAAAGTGTTAAGGGAAAAGCAATTCCAACCAAGAATACTGTACCCGGCAAGAATATCCTTTATGTGGGGAGAAAAGATAAGAATATTCTCAGATAAACAAAACCTTAAAGTATTTACCAACACCAGACCTGATCTCGAAGAAGTTCTGAAGGGAGTGCTATACCAGGAACATTAAATACAGATGCACAGAAATAAGAGTTCAAAAACGAAGAAAATGGCCAACTTAATCATGGGAACAAGTCTGGAGCTGCATGTTATACCCCAGAATTTAATAGGGAGGATTGGACCACAACAGAAGATAGATTAAGTATATGAGACTGAACTGGTGAAATAGCATTTTATGACTTTTGACTAAAACATTGCTGATTTTCTTCTAGGCTTTGTTTTCCAATTTTAAGGAGTTTTGCCCTGTCTTGAGCTGCCCGTAGGCTCATGTACTTACCATTTGAACAGACTCCTAACCTGCTTCCTGGCTTTAAGTTTAAAGCAAAGTTCCTTCGCATTTCTTTGATTTATTAAAGCTAAAACCACTTTTCTTGAAATTATAAAATATATTAAAAAATACCTATTTAACGACCATAGTAAGCTATATAGCATCAGCCAGTGCTACTTTATAGTATTTTCATTCTACTCAGAGTTTCACGCCTAAAGTCAGACATGTATTCACAGATTTATATACATCAGTTGAACTTGCTATTGAAAGTAGTTTAGATTATTTAAGAAATTTTGTGAATCAATAAAATGTGGGGAAAATAAGGAATGGAAAACAACTGTAGACACCTAAGATAGTGTGGGAGGATGATGGGAAATGGCAGAGGGTGAGAAATACATTGATGATAACATGTATGATTAAGCCACTATGCAGTACATTCTGGGTGGGAAATCACATTTTGTATGCTGTAATGATACTCAGTGGATGAATGTAAATTAATTAATTAATTAAAAATAAAAAATTAGGGGCCAGCAGTTAGCGTAATGGCTATGTTGCTGAGCTCCCATGTAGTCTACCTCGGTTCAAGTGCTGGATCCAGTGGCTTAAACTCATGCTGGGCACGTGTGCGTGCATGCCCAAGATCCCAAAAGGGGAATGGAGGAGAAGGGATTACGGCATGGCCATCCCCTCTGGGGGTGATTTCTCGCTTTCTATCTCTCTGTCTCTCTCTATCTTTCTGGCGAGTGCACGCACCCTATAGCAGAAACCTCTCAAAAAAAAAAAAAAATCAAAAATTAAAAAAAAGAAACCTTCCCCAGCTATCCTATTAGTAATACAAAGTTCCCTCACACCTGACACTCTAGAAAGAAATAATAAAGATGCACAATAATTATATGTAAATCAGGAAGTAAAATAAATTCTCATTTTTATTGTCTTTGTAATAAATACAGACTGCTTAACTGGGCATTCAAGAACTTTATAGTTTGAGCTTTAAATTTGTCCTTTTTTAGTCTTACAACATGTTACGTCGATTTTGTTTCTGTAGCCTAGTGTTTAAGGGAATGGACTCTGGAGCCAGGTTACTAAATGTCAATCCTTGCTCCTCTCTTCTCTTACGCTAGCTATGTGACCACAGAGAGATTTCTTAATCTGAGTTGTTTCTTCATTTGTAATATGGGAAAATGAAGTGTATGAAAAGTGCTTAGAACACTGCCTGGCATATAGTAAGCTCTACATAACATAACGTTTTCTTGAACAAATATTTACTAATGCCTTCATGTACGTGCATATACATAGGCCAGGAATTCTTCTGAGGACTTGGGGGTAATATTGATGAACAAAATAAACAAAAATTTCTGCCTCTGTGAAGTTTATATTTTATAATAGAAGTAGTATTTTTTTTAATTGCCAAAGTATATGTGTTGTATTGCCAGAGACAGAGAGAGAGAGAAAGCACCTCCAATAGAATAGGGTCAATCCCTTCTCATTTCTCTCTCCTGCTGGGATTTTGAACATGAATGCACATGTACCTGGCATATTTTTCAAGATGCTAGGACTGAGATTTGAACCACTGTCAATCATGTGGGATCTGTCTCCCTTAATCACTAGGCTACAAGAACGGCCCTAAAAGCACTATCATTAATTGTCCATAATTCTGTTGTCGGGTTATACTTTTTCCTGCACCATAATCTTAAAATTCTGTATTTCTTCAATATATCCTCTGAAATGCCATCTTATCTCTGCAAGAAATTCTCATTTGAACTCCTCCAACTCTTTAAATCTGCATTATGGTGGGGCCAGCAGGTGGCAGGGTGGTTAAGGTGCTGGACTGCCACATGGCTGATCATGGTTCGAATCCTAGACCTGGAGGCTTGCTTTTTTTCTCTCTCATCTCTCTGGTGAGTGCATGTGCCCTATAGCAAATTAAAACAAACAAGCAAGCAAAAAATTAAAGGAATAATTTTAAAAATGCATTATGGTATTTATCACATTCTACACATATTATTATATATGAGAAATCTTCAGAAAGATCATGGAAAGGGGCCAACAGGTGGCATCATGGTTAAGGTGTTAGATTCCGTATGGCTGACCATAGTTCGAGTCCCAGGCCTATCACCTTGAGAACCATACTGGGTAAGTGTATGAGTGTGCCCAAAAATCCCAAGAGGAGAAAGGATTGTGGCATGGCCATCCTCTCCATGGGGGTGATCTCTCACTTAACTCTTTCTGTTTCTCTAGTAAGCACATGTGCCCTATGGCAAAAATCTAAAAAAAAAAAGTTCATGGAAAATGTGTATTATGAAAAAACAATGTACAGATTTTGAAATATTTTGTACCATAATAAACTCTTTTTTTTTGGAGAGGTTTTTTGCTATAGGGCGTGTGCGCTCGCCAGACAGACAGAGAGAGACAGAGAGATAGAAAGCGAGAAATCATCCCCCAGGGGGGGATGGCCACGCCGCAATCCCTTCTCCTCTATTCTCCTCTTGGGATCTGGGGCATGCACGCACACGGGCCTGGCGTGAGTTTAAGCCACCGGGTCCAGGACGTGAACTGCAGTCGACTATGTGGGAGTCCAGCAACATAGCCATTACGCTAACTGCTGGTCCCCACAATAAACTCTTACTAACTTGTTATAGCATGTTCGAACTAGATCTATCTGGGCAATAGGATAAGACATCAGTTTGGAAAGAGTCCCTATCAGAGCAACATGAATTCTGCTAAAAATTGAAGCAAGAACAAATATCAAATTCATGGTAAAGCTTGGGTGCAAGAATGAGAAAATCACTGATGCTTTATGAAAAGTTTATGGGGACAGTGTCCCAAAGAAATCAGCAGTTTACAAATCGATAGCTCGTTTAAGAAGGAATGAATGAGATTGAAGAGAACACTTGGAGTGATAGACCATTTGCATCTATTTGCTAGGAAAAAGTTACTCTTGTTCATGCCCTAATTGTAGAGAACTGAAAGTAACAGCAGAAATAGTAACTAAACACTATGGACATCTCAACTGGCTCAGTTTACACAATTCTGGCTGGAAAATTAAAACAGAGAAAAATTTTCTTTTTTTTTTTTTTGAGTTTTTTTCTTTTCTTTTTTTTTTTTTTTGGATAGGTTTGGAAAATTTGGAGAGGCTTTTGCTATGGGGTGTGCGTACTCGCCAAAAAAACAGAGAGAGAAAGAGAGACAGAAAGCAAGAAATCACCCCGCAGGGGGGATGACCACTCTGCAATCCCTTCTCCATTCTCCTCTCGGATCTTGGGCACACATGCACACATGCCCGGCCTGAGTTTAAGAAACCGGGTCTGGGACTCTAACCATGATTGACTACATGGCAGTCCAGTGACATAGCCATTACGCCAACTGCTGGCCCCGAAAGTTGAGCAAAATTTTTATCGATGTGTGCCAAAACTATTGTGTCCAGATCAGTTGCAGACAACAACAGTGCTTTCAACGAAAAATTTCAATAAAGAGATCAAGATCCTGAATCTTTTCTTCAAGAAATGTAATAGAAGATGATTCATGCCTTTACCATTATGATCCCAAAGATAAAGAACAATCAAAGCAATGTCTATGAAGAGATGGGAGAGTTCTATGAAAGCAGAAGTGGGCTAGTCAGGAGAAAAGGTCACAATGAAGTTTTTCCGAGATGCTCAAAACACTTTGCTTGTTGGTTTTCTGGAAGGACAAAGAATGATGACATCAGCTTATTATTACATTGTCTTGAGAAAGTTAGCTGAAGCTTTATCAGAAAAATACCAGGAAGCTTTATCAGAGTCTTTTTCTACCACAACTATGCTCCTGCTCACTCATCTCATCAAAGCAGGGCAGTTTTGTGAGAATTTCTATGGAAAATTATTAGACATTCATCTTACAATGTTGATTTGGGTCTTTCTGACTTCTGTTTCCTAATCTTAAAAAATTTCTTTAGGAGACCAGCAGATGGTGTAATAGTTACGTCACTGAACTCTCACATAGTTGACCACGATTTGAGTCCTGGACCAAAGATTTTAAAATCATGCCAGGTACATATGCATGCGTACCCAAAATCCTTAGAGGAGAATGGAGGATAAGAGATTGTGGCGAGGTGATCCCCTCTAGGGGGTGGTTTCTCGCTGGGACCAGCAAATGGTGTAATGGTTATGTCACTGGACTCCCATGTAGTCGACTGTGGTTTGAGTCCCGGACCTAGCAACTTAAACTCACCTTGGAACATGTGCATGCATGCCCCAGATCCTGAGGAGAGTGGAAGAGAAGGGATTGCAGCATGACCATCCTCAATGTGTGGGGGCGATTTCTTGCTTTCTGTCTCCCAGCAAGCACATGCTCCCTATAGCAAATCTCTCTCTTAAAATTTATTTTCTTTAAAGAACACATATTTCTCTTTAGCTAATTATGTGAAAAAGACTGCATTGGTGTGAGGTAGTAATGCAGTGGTAACGCAACAGGATCCACATGGGAAAGGTCTTGAGTTCACATTCCGGGATCTCTGTAGATAATGGGGAGTATGCATGCATGTGATTTAGACCAATTGGGACTGGGGGTGGATAATGGCATAAGGACCCTGTTGAGGGTGCCTGTCTCTTTGTTTCTCTCTCTGATGGACAAAATAAATAAGTAAATGTGGAGAAAGAAAAAAAGATTGCACTCACATGGTTAAATTCTTAGGACTCTCAGTTCTTTAGGATGGACTAAATGGCTGGTACCGTGACTTGCAAAGTGTCTTTAATTTGGTGGAACTTGAGAAATAAAATTTGTAATTCTTATTTTTATCTTTTAGTTCCATTTTTAAACAAACTTTTTGAAGTCTCCTCATATTATCAACTATCAAATACATCAAATATTATGGCTGCTTGTGAATGTTTTTGTCATCTCTCTAATGTTGTACAATATGTTTGTTACTATGCCCTCTTCACCTCTGTAAACAGCAGCATGACATACTTTGTACCAAAGCACATAGTAGGTGGTGTGTATGTGTTTTTTTTTTTTTTTTTTGCCATAAGGTATATATATGCTCACCAGAGACAGAGAAGGAGAGGAAGAGGCAGAGGGAGAGGGAGAGGGAGAGGGAGAGGGAGAGGGAGAGGGAGAAATCACCCCCAGCAGTCACACTGCAAACTTTTTGCCTCCATCTCTCCATCTGTCAGTGTTTTTCAAACCATCAGAACTAGGACTGAAACCAAGCAGTCAGCCATGTGGGATCTAAGTCCTCAACTACGAGGCCACAGAGCCAGCCTTAATATTTATTTCTTAGGTGAATGTAGGTAAAGAATTCCTTGCATCTAATCTCTATTAACTAACTCTATCATCTTCAATTGTAAATGCAAAAGAAATTTTAAAACAACATTTTATTTCTCATTCTAGAAATGTCAAATAACACTATCAAATATTTGTTATTTACTATTTGTCTTTACCATCAAAATTGAGCGCCTTGTTTACTGATAGGCCAATCTTTGTAGTTTGCTTTCTTCAGCAGGCTCTCCAGCATATGCAATGTCTCCCTGCTACCACCATTTGAAAAATGCCCATAAGCTTTTTGTTAAAGAGGCCATGGTGGATAGAGTATATTTTATTTGTTGCATTTCTATGATCAGGACACAGATTTTCCCCATTTCCCACTTCCTCTCTAACATGATTTTTAAAATGTCCAGGTACTCACCTGCAATTTTCTGGTTTATTAATTTTTTTCTCTACTCAAAGAACTATAGATTTTTGAAATTTGCTTTCATAGCACCTAAAATAATAATACTCTTCCCCAATCATCAAGTATTTTTCTTCCAAATTTGCTTGCTATTCTCCAATGGTAGGTGGAAAGACCAGATTAACTGCAGGTTTTCTTAATTTCTAGTCTGTATCATCATAATGCTATTTCTTTCTAAACACTGTACATAGGTTATAGAGTTATAATATACCACACTTTAAATCTCCTTTATACCATTTAACCTTAGTAGGCCATCTTAACCCATCCTTTTATCAGGAAGAACCCCATCAGAATAGCATAACAATCTTTTTAATAACAAGACCAAACACAACAAATTTTTAAATAATGATCAAGGATTTTTTTTTATTATTCATTAAGTTTCAGTATCATTACAGAAAATGTTATGGTACAGAATCGTTTAACATTATTTTGTCTTTGCTCTTGATTTCCACGTGAATGCTGGTAACACTAATATCTGTACAAGATCAGTCTTTGATTTTATTTTTTCTGTACAATTTTAAATGTATTGGTTAAAAAGGCTGTCAGCACTTAAGGAAGCATTTTCCCCCCCAGTTTGTTCAAATAAAAAGTATCCAGTTACTGCCCAAGAGTACTGTGCCATGAGGGTACTGGGGTAAGAAACCTCCCCAGTGCTCTGCAGGGGCTGGTTTTTGAGGCAGGGCGGGGCCTCCACCCAGTCACTCTTCTTTTGGCACTGTGCACATAAACACGAGATACATGATAAAGAACAAGCAAAAGCTCTCTGTAAAGCGGTTATGAAGCATACTAAGAAGGGAAATCCAAGTGTCGCCTACACTAGTATAAATAAGCAGACAGCCTTGATTTAAGAGCATAATTAGTTGTATTTTAAAGATGAGAAAAACACAAGTTCTGCAGGCACCTACCGCTGTCTACTAAAAGCTATCGCTATCAGACCTAGCATTGAACACACAAAGCAATTTGCGAGAAAGGAAAAATTTGCTTTGATATAATCAGAATAGATTTGTTGATTAAGATTTATTTTTAGGTGTTTTGTCTTTAAAAGGTATTTAAATTCGTTTGAAATATAGTTCAAGATGTTGACTATACAGATCAACTTTTATCCAAATCAGAAAAACTAGCTGTGCCGTTGCATATTACAGGATACAGTCAATGATATGTGGACATGCATCAAAGCTTTCTCCTGCGGGTGACCATCATAGCCGTCCAATGACCATGACATCCACCACCTCGCCCTTGTGGAGCTCCACGTACTGCTCTGTCTTTGGAGGTAGCATCAATAATCCATTAGCGCTGCGCATGCTCATCAGACGGCTGCTCATTTGATTGCCTAGAAAGAAATACTCTCATTACAGCAAGCAGCACAGGCATGCGGCATGTACTTTTGGAGCCCTTGCAGACCTTTTCAAAATGAAAACCGACAAACAGAAATGCAGATCCTCAAAAGGAAGACAGATGATCAGACTTCTCAGTACTTTTTTCAGGTGGTCACTGTTATTATATCCTACAACCTTCTCATTAAAACTGTTAAAATAAATAGAAATTCTTGTTAAAAGAATAAAATCATATTTTATAATGTTATGAAAAATGCCATAGACTTTCTTGATTCAGGCTGAAATGCTGTACGTATCTGAAAAGAAACACTTAAAAGCCTAGTAAAATAGTAATGATAATAACAGCAGTGGCTACCATTTCTTTACTACGTACTAGACAAGGTCCTAGGCACTAAAGTATCTTATTGAATTTTCGTAAGACTCTAATGAGGTTTAAGTAACTTTCTTATGACCCTCCTAAGTAGTTTGGTAGTCAATTTAAAAGCAGGCTTTTCCAATGGCAAAGACCATATACTTAGTCACTGCGTTAATTTTTGCTCTTGATAGGATCTTTATTTAAAGGATAATACCGTTTTTCTGGAATTACATCAAAAGTTAGGCAAAAGATGAGGCCAGTAGATGGCACACTGGTTATGTTGCTGGACTCCCACATTGCTGACCGTGGTTCGAGTTCTGGACTCAGTGGCTTGAAATTCATGGTGGGCATGTGTGTGTGAATGTCCAAGATCCCAGGAGAAGAATGGAGGAGAAGGGATTGCAGCGTGACCATTCTCCCTGTGGGGTGAATTCTCGCTTTCTGTCTCTCTGGCGAGTGCATGCAACCTATGGCAGAAAAAAAAAAAATTTCTCCAAAAACCCCACAAAAGTTAGGCAAAAGAGAATTTGGGAATAAAAATTTAAAGTCTAGAGGGGATAACCATAGAACTCTAAATTATAAACATTGACTTTTCTGCCCTTAAAATATACCAATATTGTAAACTTTAGTAGATGTCACTTGAGGTTATAAATTGGGCTTTAATCTCACATTTTAGGGCAGCGTAGCCATAGTCCCCTCCTTTTCCTAGAACCAAAGTTACATTCAGAACTTACTGATTAAACAAATAGGTCAAAATCTTCTGTGATTCTTTATTTGTATTTCAACATTTATCTAGAAAACATGATTCAGTGAAAGAATTAAGTTTTTATTTTTTCTTGTTATGTTCTACTTTTTAGAAATAATTTAACTCATCTAAGTTTTTAAAATGGAAAATGTATAATAGCTATAAAACTAGGTGTAAACAAGTAAGATTATACATAAATTTGTGTTTTAATAGGATGAATGTATGATTCCTGTAGGTGTGGTTGACTAACCTGTACTTTGTGCCCAAGGCAATGGTTCTTGGTGATGCCAAGTCAGTATACACCGGTGGTATTCTGGGCGGGGGTCCAGTTTTACATCACATGATAACTACAGAAGAAAGAGGAAAAGAAAACAAACTTTGTCACCTGATCATCTCTGAAAACTCCAGATTAGTGGAATCATGCAAAGAATACAGTAGTCATGAAAAAAATCCTTGTCATCCTGCTATTTCCATGATTGCCACCTCTGTTCTTAATATAGAAAGTCTAGATAATTGGGAATCTAGGGCATGAAGATTTCAACATTTGTGAGACCCTGTCAAAAATACACCTCCTGGGGAATCAGCAGTTAGTGTAATGTCTATGTCGCTGGACTCCCACGTAGTCAACCACGGTTCACGTCCCGGAACCGGTGGCTTAAAACTCGTGCCGGGTGCGTATGCGTGCGGCCCAAGATCCTGAGAGGAGAATGGAGGAGAAGGGATTGTGGCGTGACCAACCCCCCTGGGGGGTGATTTCTCACTTTCTGTCTCTATGTCTCTGTCTGTCTGGCGAGTGCATGCGCCCTATAGCGAAAAACTTCTCAAAAAACCCCCCAATGGGAACCAGCAGTTAGCGTAATGGCTATGTCGCTGGATTCCCACGTAGTCGACCGCGGTTCATGTCCCGGACCCGGTGGCTTAAAACTCACGCCGGGCGCGTGTGCATGCGTGCCCAAGATCCCGAGAGGAGAATGGAAGAGAAGGGATTGCGGCGTGACCAACCCCCCTGGGGGGTGATTTCTCGCTTTCTGTCTCTATGTCTCTCTCTGTCTGTCTGGCAAGCGCACGCGCCCTACAGTGAAAATCTCTCCCCCCCCAAAAAAAAACGAAAACAAAAAACCCAAAAAACAACAAAAAAAAACACCTCCTGGGCCAGCAGGTGGCATGGTGGTTAAGGTGCTGGATTCCCACATGGCCACCCTAGCTCGAGTCCTGGACCTGGTGGCTTGCTTTCTCATTTTCCCTCTCTATTGCTGTCTTTCTCTGGTTAGTGTGTGTGCCCTGTAGCAAGTTGAAAAAATAATGATAATAATAAATAAAATAAAATAAAAATATACTCCCTTGCCTTCCTCTGTTTCATAAAAATGAAAACAAACCTGGCCCCACAGAATAGTGGTAAAGCGCTTTACTTAGGGAGATAGAGCCACATGGCCAACCACAGTTCAAATCCTGAGGAGATGGAGAAAGAGAGCAAAAAGGATTGTGGAAATCTCATGTAAGAAATCCCACTGTGGGGGACCAGCAGTTGGTGTAATGGCTATGTAGCTGGACTCCTATGTATTCAACTGCAGTTCGAGTCCCAGACCCAATGGCTTCAACTCATGCCAGGCTTGTGTGCATGTATGTCCAAGATCCCGAGAGGAGAATGGAGAAGTGATTGTGACATGGCCATCCCTCCTGGGGGGTGATTTCTCACTTTCTGTGTCTTTCTGTTTTTCTTGCAGGCGCACGTGCCCTACAGAAAAAAAAGGGGGGAAAAAAAAGAAATCCTACTAGGGGATGCTTCTTTCTCCCTCTCTCTGGTGAGTACCCTCTGATAATAAAAAACAAACAAAAAACTCTATTTGATGAACTGCTGGGATAGGGTTTCTGATTGTGTACTGAAAATTAGAAATATTTCAATTCCAACCAGGAGTGACCAAGAAAATAAGGGAAATGTTTATTCTAAACTTGCATTCTTCAGAACACTTTGAAATTAAAAGGTGACTTTTTTTGTGCTAATTTTTAAAATAATGTAGCAGGGCCACTGGGCATGGCCGTTAGGTTGACTATATCCCTCATATTATTAGTGGTCTAAGTCTAAGCTTTATGACTTTGACTTTCTGACTTGATCAGAATACTTTTTGTTCATTAATGACTTTTCTTTTTTTTTCTACTTAATTCAAATAAGACCATCACTGTTATTGTCAAAAAAATCTAGTTAAAAGACTTTTTTTAAGAGAGATTTTTGCTATAGGGTGTGTATGCTTGCTGGAGAGACAGAGAGAAAGGAAGAGAGAAATCAACCCGTGGGAGGATGGCCATGCTGCAATCCCTTTTCCTCCATTCTCCTCTCAGGACCCTGGGCATACACACACATGGTGTGGCTCTGGTGTGAGCTTCAAGCCGTCAGGTCCAAAACTCGAACCGTGGTCGACTATGTGGGAGCCCAGTGATGTAACCATTATGCCATCTTCTGGTCCCTCTAGTTTGAATTTTTAACGAAATTTTAAGACCAGGAAGAGATCTCTTCATGTACTAGTCTAGCAAGCCTCAGTATTTGGGAAGTCAGTGTTAAGAATATTTAAAGCCTAGATTTTATTATTTTTATCCTCTATATTCTCAGTGATATTTTATTAATATTTCACTTCTCTTATTTTATGTTTTATGTTCTTCCTGTCAACTTATCACAGCATTCATTTTTCATTTATATTTAAATTTATTTCATAACTCTTGAAAAGTAATGGTTTGACTCTGTAGCTTATATTGTCAAGAAAGTTGTTTATTGGTAATACAGAGTGTGTAACATAATTAGTTGAGCAGTAGTAAATAACATTGAAGTTATTAGTGTTGATGGAGAAGAGGACTCTAATTTTCAAGTGACTTTTACCATAGGTATAATCCCTCAGTCTTAGTAGTTGCTTTCTGAACAATTTGGTTAGTCTTTCCTCCTGAATCGCCAGGGTCATTTTCTGGTCTTTTGATTATGTTTTTCTGAATTGTTTAAAATTTATTAATGACTCACAGAAAAAGTAAGAAGGCTAATTGCTGTCTTTTCTGTGGTGACACAGCAGTAGCACAATTCTCTGCAGTGCTGCAAGCCATTTAGAAGATGGGTTTAATCAGCCTATACCTGCTAGGCATATGTATGTGTGTGCCTGCAATCTTGGCTGGCTGGGAAAAGCTTAAGGGAGGGTGGAGATTGTGGCATGAAACTCTGTTGAGGGATTTGTCTTTCTTGCTCTTTCTCTTATGAAAAGAATAAATAAATAAACTTGAAACAACCAAAAAAAAAAAAAAAGAAGAAAAGAAAGAAAGAAAACATTACCCTGGCTTTGATGATGGTTGGCCGAGGATCCAAGATGCCCTGCATCTTTCTCAATGCGGGCACAACAAAGAGATTGCAGGTGACCACAGCTGATACAGGATTCCCTGAAAGTCAACCAAGCAATTACGTATACAAGTAGTTATTTACAGTATACCAACTTTTCTAAATAATTACAACTGTCTATACCTTCAGGTATCATAGAGTGTAATACAAGTGACTAGTCACTAGCCTTTCTCTTCTTGATCACCTTGAATTTAACAGGATGCCAGAAGAGAGTCAACCAAATATCACAGGAGTATAAACATTTGGGTCTTCCAGTAAAACATGGAGACTTCTTATACCCAGAAGCTGTTTAACACCGTTTATTTCTGCTTTCCCAAGAGTCATGCATAGAAAGCCATTACTAATCTTGATAAGTTTTAAAGCAATTAAAATTTTAAAAATCTATTTATGAGCTTTTTTTTTTAATTGTCAGAAGGCATGTGCACTTGCCAGAGAGATAGGGAGAAAGCATCTTCTAACAGGATGTGGTGATGTAGCAATTCCTTTTCCTCCATTTCTCCACCTTGGTGGGATTTGGGGATAGGCATGCACATGCTTGGCATGTTTTTCAAATAGCAGTTAGTCATGTGTAATCTGGCTTTCTTAGCCACTCGGCTACAGGCTTGTCTGTTTTTTTCCCTTCCTTCCTTCTGGATATATATATACACACACACACACACACACACACACACACACATACATATACTCACTATTTTTAAGCATGTAAAAACAACTACAGTAATACAAGCTTACCCTATAAAATTAGAAAATACAGATAAATATAAAGAAATTTCTCAATATTCTTTTTTACCCAGAATTTTTTAAAAAAATAAATAAAATTATTTAAGATATAAAGGACTTGAAGATGATCACTGTTATGGACTGAACCATGTCCTTCCCCGTTCAGATGGCAAAGTGCTAACATCCTTCATGACTTATTTAGAGATGGGCCTTTAAGGAGATAATGAGGATAAGTGAGGTAATAAGGGTGGCTCCTAATCCGATAGGACTGTGTCCTTATAAAAAGAAGAGACACCAAGAATACATGCACACAGAGGAAAGGCCACGTGCAGACAGTGATAAAAGGGGCTGTCTGCAAGCCAGGAGGAAAAGTCTCACCAGAAACCAATTCTGACAGTATCTTGATTTTGGACTTCTGGCCTCCAGAACTGTGAAAAAACAAATTTCTACACAGCCTATGGTGTTCTTTTATGGAAGTTGCACTAGACTATTACAAATACCAGATTCTTTTAAAGTTGTAAGAATTTGAGGAATTCAACTGGGCCTTTCCAAGAAGAAATCTGGGTGTGTCATACACTTCAAAGGAAGAAATGGTAGGCTATAAAAAATAAGAAAACTCCAAAAAACTAGACTGTGAATAACAGATTTGGGCAGCATTATTAACTAATCAAACTTAGTCTGACGTTGGGAAGTTCCAAACTTTTTTGAATCTAATTTTGCTCATTCACAAAATGAATGGTTTGGACTACATTATTCTCAACATTTCTTTTGATCCTAAAATTCTAATTTTATTAATTTTTTTATACAGCTGTAGGTTAGTATATACATACCGGACATGGAAAATCAACTATTAGATTTTTAGGTTCTCTTGACTTGCATAATTGTGCTAATTACATCATCAACATAAAAAGCCATGGTTAGTTTAGCCTATTATTTGGAAAAACCTTTAATTCTCTTTTACAAACAGATAAAACCAGATTTTTTTTTAAGTTGCAAAAAATGATTAGTGATACTAATAATTTAGATAGAAAAATTGGTTGTCCAATAGAAAAGACTCTTAATGAGAATTTATTACTTTCTCTTGGCTCAAATAAAAAAGTGGTATGGCTGTATAAAATTATAAAAAAATTAATTGCTCTTTACAAGACAAATAACTGAAAGAATTGATACCAAAAGTTGTAAATAATGGTTATTGCTGGGTGCGTGGGCGATAATGGATACTATTTGTGTTTATCAGTGTTTTCTAATTTTTTGAATAGAAAGTATGTTACCATAGAAATTTCAAAAAGTTAAAAAAAGTTTTCAAGCGTATACACTAAAATTTTAAATTGATTTAAAATTTGTCAAGATTAGTAATGACTTTACATTCATAGTCTTCAGGAAAGCAGAAATATAATTTTGAAAAAGAAAATCCTGAACTGAACAATCTACAATCTGAACAAGTGAGTTGCTGCTGCCCTCTTTTGGTTCATTCAAGCTGAGCAGAGAAAGTTTCAAATTAAAGTAGCAATTTGAAAATAGGTCTCACAGATCAATAGCTACCTGGAGACTGGAGGGGAGGTAGAGGCACAAAGCAAGTTTTGGGAGTGATAAATACTTTCATTATTTTTATTCTAGTGGATGATTTCACAAATGTATATACATATGTCAAATAATGTATACATACATCAAATAATAAAAAATTAAACTGCTTAAAATTTTTTTCCAAAAAAAGAAAACAGGTTTTTACTTTGTAACTTAATTGGCAAGTAACAGCTTCATCACGTGTCCTATGCCAAAAACCTCTCAAAACCAAAAGACAGGCTTCCACTATAACATTCTTTTTTTTACTACTACTGATGGTTGTAGTTAAGTCATACTCTCTGTAGACAAAGTAGAGAGTCTTTTCTAGGCAAAATAAAGATATGAATAGGTGTACATTTCTTTATGTAATGTTTTTCATAGTATCCAAAGAAATATCGAAGGCCCTCAGAAGTTTCATAGTATTGATTCATTTTGAGGACTATTTTACTTTTATGTGTTCTCTTAAAATGTTCTAAGGTTTAATTTTTTCTGCCTTCTTCCCTTTCTTTATATTTTTATTATGAGGTTAATTTAATATAAAAACAAATAAATATTGCCAAACCATAAGATCTGTGAATGTGAAAGAAATACGCAAGGTTATTTTCTGAAGAAATTTGCACCATAAAATAGGGCATCAGACAGAATTATCAGAGGATAATTTTAAGTTAGAAAAACAAGTAGATACAATTCTAAATTACTTTAAAATTTATCAAGATTTATAATAACTTTAAATGCACAGCCCAAAATCAACAAAAAATGGAACTTGAAAAATCCTTGTAAACTGAACTCTACAATCTGAACATGTGAGTTTCTGTTCTAATGGGAATGAGGGTGAGGACGGTGATATCAGACAGATGATGCCTGGGCTTTGGCTGAGAAACACCAGTACCAGCAGCCCCTCTGCTCCCATTCCTCCCCTACAAGCAGCCTAGATTGGGAAGCTCCAGAGACAGGTTCGTATCTTTTGATCGAGTATTTGCATGGGAGACTTAAAAAGTCCTTGACCCCTTGAACACAATACTTCCAGTTGTGAGACATGACTTAACTTCTAACTGACTAATTTCCGAAAGGAAAAGGCAGGTGCCCCAGAAAGCTCTAGCGACAGTTAACATTTGATTATTCTCTTAGAGTTTGCAGTGTGCTTTAAAGTTATGATCTAATGTGACTTTTACATCAACCTATGAAGTAGTTATTAGTCCCATTTTATTGGTGAAGAAATGTCAGAGGTGTAAGTGTTTTGTCAATTCATAAAGCTGAGACTAAAGTCTAGGTTTTTAAAATTCCAATTCAAGGGACTGGTCATATGAGAGTTTAAAATATTTTTGATGATTTTTTCCAGAAAAAGCAAAAGAAACAATTTCAGTTATCCTTACCTGGTAGGGCAAAGATGATTTTTCTCACACCATCAATATCCAAAGTTGCAAATGTTGTTGGCAGGCTAGAGGAAAAAAAAATAGGTTACTTGTCAGTGGTTACTGAGTATTTTGAAAGTAAATTAAGTACTCCGGTTTTCAAATTGTTATGTGGCTATCCATATAGTTCACTTGCCAAATAGACACTTTTCTGTTGACTCACCCTTAAACTTTTGAACTCTAAAGTATTTCAAGAGCATTTAAATAAGTTTGTTTTTAACATTTCTATTTTCAAATTACTGAAACTTATTAGTTTTCTGCAACATGTTTTTTTTTTCTTCTTGCCAGTGCCACAGCAGTATGTTCACAAATTTCTAGTTAATAATATTTCTACTATTTTTGCTGGATACTTACAATGATTGTTCTTATTATCAGACATCTACCCGATAATATGTGTCTAACTACCTATTGTTCAAGATAAGTATTTTTTAACCTTTATAACTATACTCAGCAATATATATGAAAACCTGCTTCCTATCAAGGGAATTTTTTGAAGAATAAAAATATATAAGATATCATGACTAGAACAAAACTAAAGTAATTATAATTTAAAATATTCTGAAATTATAGTTCCTCAAGATACCGCTATAAGCTGTTATCGTGGGTTGGTGGAGGAGAGGTAAGTGACATGAAGAGAGGGGACAGTTGAGAATAGTAATTTTTTTCTGTTATTACTCTTTATGTAGAGTTTTAGTTAAAAATACCATTATATTAATGAAACTTTAGTAATGTAGAATCTTTAGGGAATACTGAAATTTACATCTATAATAGTTGAAAAGTTATTCTTTTAAGCACTCAAATTGTTTTATTTTTACTATTTTCATGGGTTGATTTTTCAAAAGTATAATTCACTTGTTATCTTTTGCATGGTAAAACTGTACTATTGTCATATTTCTTTAGCTCTTGTTTCTTTTCTTTCTCTCTCTCTCTCTTTTTAATCCATTTTTTTTTCCTATGGCTTTCCTTAAGGTCAGACTACTACTATCATCTTGACTCCTAAAGTTGGCTTTAAGTGTGGGAACTGCAGAGTAGTATTAAAGTCATACTGTTAAAATGGTAATGATCATATTACAGCAATAATATAAATGATTATTTTTAAAGTAACATTTACTCACTACATTTATTATTTTATTTAATTCTCACAAACATCCCATGAGAAAATTATTAATTAACATGGATAAGGAACTGTGATTCAGAGACATTAAGCAATTTGGCCAATCATTCAGCTATGAGTGGAGAAACAAAGATCTGGACCAGGGTCGTTCTGTTTTTATGGCTCATATTTGGAAAAAGCTATCAGGAGGTGGGCTGTGAAGTGTTAGTATATGGACTTGGGGACATCTGTCTTGGCTACTCTGATGCTTTTTTGTTTATTCCTCATTCTTTGCTGTATTTTAGAATGATGAAATTAGATTGTTTTATGGATAGGTTATTTGGCAATGATTGTTACTGTGTGATGAAAATAATTTTTAAGATACATTCTTAGAACAGCTATGCTCACTACAGATGACCTATGAAAAGAGTGACTGGTAGACTTGGCTGATAATACTCCATGCTTTTCTAAGTTCTTTGTCTCTAGAATGAAAGACGTTAATTTCATTCCGAATATACAATATGTGGGAAGAGCAAAGTTAAATTGCAACTGAGCTTTTTATACTTCCTTTTTTTCTTACTTTTAAGTAGCAATTACCTTTAAGTTTTTCTTACCTTTAGATAAATATAAAATTCTGGTCCATTAAAGGAAGCCTACTTACATCTCTAACCACTTTATTATGGCTAACACACAGACAAGAGCAAAAAGGGTATGTATAACACTTCCTTCCTTTTGTATTTAAAGCCAGTTTACATTATAAGGCTAATTTAATCTTTTGCATCTTGCAAATAATGTGATTTCTTAGAAATACTAATTTTAAACATTCCATTTACAACAAAAGTTTGTTATCATGCATTACTATCATGGATGTCCTGTTGTTACTCTGAAGTTTCTGTTTAAGCTCTGAAAGGCCATTTCCTTGGAACTCAATATCCATTGTTCAGTTCTCCTCCTAAGACCAGAATGTGACAGCATTTATACAATGACTGAGGTCACAGAATCATTTAAGCAAGAAGAATTAACATTAGGAACTGAGGAACTTCCAATATTGAAGTGAGTGATAAATAATAGACTGAAAACAAACAAAAAGAGTACAAAAATGATCGTCACCCATGCTGAGACTATTTTTAATAATGAATATTGCACAAATAAATTTCCCCTAGAGGTAAGGGCAAGTAATGTCAGGTTCTTTCCTATCACAAAGGGAATAATCTAATTTTTGAGGTTTGTGAGAAACACACTGACACACTTTTGGGATGTTCTCTGTATTCTAATCAAATTAGTGCTGCCCACACAGGCAGGAAAAAGAGAAAGCCAATGTTACTCAAGAAAAATGTTTTTATTATTATTTTAAAAGAGGTTTTGCCATAGGGGCATGTGATTGCTGGGGAGAGAGAGAGAGGAGACAGTGAGAAGGAAAGTGAGAAATCATCCTCTGGGTGGATGGCCACACCACAGTCCCATCTCCTCCATTCTCCTCCTGGGATCTTAAGCAAACATGCATATGTGCCTGGTATGATTTTGAAGCCTCCAGGTCTGGGACTTAAACCACCATTGGCCACATGGGAGTCCAGCAATGTAACCACTATGCCATCTGCTGGCCTTGGAAATATTATTCTTAATAAGAATGATCCAAATCCAAGAGTTTCAATAACAAAAGGGCCTTGTCAGTAGCAGCCATATAGGGGCACACTCAACAGGCAACTACACTAATACAGTGTCAATGATTCTAAATTCTAGCAAATGGTGGAGAAAGCTTCAGGGGAAATCTTAACTCTATACTAAAAGTGGCCGAATCATGGAGATAATGCCTGATCTCTGTTCTAGAACTAAACTGACAAAAGGTACTCAGTAAATCAGAAATACTAGCAGGCTGGCCTAACACTTCAATATTTAAAAGGCTTCTAAAATTAGTTGGTGGTTTGCACAGCTCACTTGAAACAACCAGGAAGACCATACTCAGCTTCCTCTCAGGGCTCATACGGGCATCCATTAAAGTATAATTCAGAACAAATGCATCATTATTGTTGTCTTAACTGTGTGGAGGTGGGCTAGAATCCTCACCCATACACTTTGAACAGGGAATTGAATGTTCAAAAGTAGCAGGAGTCTAGCTAGTATGGTCAAGATATGGCCATACATGTTTCATCAATACCAATGTTTGGCATTCTTCAAGGATTTACAACTGAATACAGAACCTCCATCAGCCCTTCCTTAGGATTTATTCATTTTTAGGAGATGTGCAAAACTTTGGTATGTGGTTATTTTTCTTTCCTCATAGGAAATAGTAAGAAGCAGTGTAAAATCCAACTATATAGCATTCTTGAAAAGAATAATAAATCTGAATCTAATTAAGCCTCTAGAGATAACCTTCAGTGTGTAGAGTATATTGGAGATAGAAGAACATGTTAAACACAACCCAAGGAAGCAAGCAATTAGCCAAATACATTTACCGAGGTGAGTGAGCCAGTTTTTCCAAAAGCCAATGGCATAACAAAAAAAGGGAGGATTATGATATTAAATGTTCATTTAATAAATATTTAACAACCATTATTCCATCTACTGGTCTCAACAACCAAATATAATAACGAACTTACTTAAATACTCATTCAAACAAAACAATTATAAAAAGAAATTTCATTTTGACATTTGAGAGAAATTTGAATATGATCGGGATATTAGATGATATTAAAGTATTATTACTTATTCTGTTAGGTCAGATAATTCCATTGTGATTATATAAGAGAATGTTACTATTATTGATATTATTATTACTTAAGATATATACCAAAATGATATAATGTCTAGAATTTGCTTTAAAACAATCCAACCTTCCTACTCCCAAAAAAGGTGGAGTTGGGAGACTGATAAAACAATTATAGAAAAATGTTGATAGTTATGGAAGCTGGATGGTGGCTACATGGGGTAGAAGTCCACTGTATTCCTTATATCTGTGTCTATTTGAGAATTTTGATACTAGATTTTTTAAACAGAGAGAAAGAAGCAGTATGGGAAAAAGAGAAAAAGAGAAAGAAGGAGCTAGACATAGAAATCAAAAAGGAGAAAAAAGTATGGAAAGTTGCTTTGCTCTGTTTATACCAAACTCACTGATACATAAGGAAGATGAATTCCTATTTCAAATAGCAGCTGCACTGTGCAAAGGATTCTAATACTCTATTTCTTTTACTAGACTATATAATCCATAATAGAAAATGTAAAAAAAAAAAAGGTGAGTATTTAAAACTTTGTTAGTTAAAGCAAGCCAAACCAACCCCATAAATGAGATAATAAGATTATTTTCATACCCGGGTTTCATAAATACCCTGCCAAAATGGATCTGAGCATGAAGGTCAATGTCCAGCACCTGCTTGAGATAGTCCTGCAAACATTAAAAATAATCACTTTACTTTCAAACATCTTAATATCAGACTGGCAACATTTTAAATGAAAATAAAATGAAATTATAAGATTAAAATAAAATAAGTATCTTTCTTATTTTAATTAAATTGATTTGCTTAACACACATATTTCTTTATTCCTCATCCACTCATTTATGCATTCAACAAATATTTGTTGAGCAACTGGCATATGCTGAGTAACAATCTAGGTGCAGGGGGATATAGCCTAGAACAAATGGGACAAAGACTTTGCTCTCACAGAAAATACATTTTAGAAGGTAAAGTTAGGTAATAACAAAATAGCTGCATTGATGTATAATATTACTTGATGGGTTATTGTCTCTTAGGACAGAACTTTAGGTCTGAGAAAGGACATTAACAAATATGTCTTAAGAAGTTGTGCTTGGGCAGTAAGCCACATATATGTGTCCTACCTATTCTGCTTGATAGAGATGTCCTACCTATTCCTTGAAGAGAGATGTGGACATTTATCCACAAATTACCAAATCTAAATAAGTCATCTAAAAAGAAAAATAGGAAAGGAACTCTAAAATAGAAAGCCAAGGGAACTTAATTGCTTCAACTTTATATTCTGCTAACAAAAACATAACCAGCCAGTGATTATGACCAACCCAGAGTAACTTGACAAAGCCTGACCTTTGGAAATGAAAGGTAACACTGTTCAGCAGTAGGTTTTGTAGACATAAAAAAAAAAATCCAGTTCTTAAAAAAAATTTTTTTTTTTGAAATTTTTTTTGCTATAGGGTGTGTGCGCACGTGTCAGAAAGACAGAGAGACAGAGACAGAAATTGAGAAATCACCCCCCAGGGCGTGGCTACGCTGCAATCCCTTCTCCTCCATTCTCCTCTTGGGATCTTGGGCACGCACGCACACACACCCAGCGTGAGTTTAAGCAGCCAGGTCCAGGACTCAAACCGTGGTTGGCTACATGGGAGTCCAGCGACATAGCCATTACGCTAACTGCTGGTCCCCAGTTCTTCAAATTTATCTTAAGTAAATATAACCTCTAGGTTTATTATTGAACTTCTTCACTGACCAAAGAGTGAACCAAGTTATCTACCAAAAGCTTAAATATTTCATAAGTTATGATCTATTTTATTTTATTTAGATAATCTGTTCCCTTCTGCTCACTGTCACAGCCAATATATTCTCACTTAGATAACTGAAATAGGTCTCCTTGCCAGCAGTCCTACCCTTCTCCAAGTCACCCCCTACCCCTGAAGAGTAGTAAGAGAGATACTTTGAGACAGTTATGAGTAGTCATTATATGATCACTGTATAACCTCCTGGCATTTAGAAAATAGTCTTATTTGTTAAATAGCATATTTAAGATTCCTGTGTTTTCTAGGCCCCTTTGAACAATCATTGCTCTCATCAGTCAACCTTCTTCCCACTCAAACACATTCCTCGTTCCATCTGTCCGTCTGTCCACATTTTGTCAAGACTGTTTCTTTTAGTTTCTTAAGCTCTTTTGCTGCCATTCGTTGAAAATGTTGTGTCTTCAATACTTTTTTTTTCTGTATTTTCCTCAACCCCCTCCCCCACCACCACCTTATGTCAGTTTTAATCATCTCTGCCTCTTCTAAACCCCCAAGGCTGGATGATAGATTATTTTTATATTGAGATTACATTATTAGATATAATGGATTTATTTATTTATTTATTTATTTATTTGGGAGAGTTTTGCTATTGGCCATGTGTGCTCACTGGAAAGACAGAAAGCAAATCCACCCCCCCCCCCCCCCGGCGGACAGACACCACGAGAGCCCCGTCAAGATATGGCCATACATGTTTCATCAATACCAATGTTTGGCATTCTTCAAGGATTTACAACTGAATACAGAACCTCCATCAGCCCTTCCTTAGGATTTATTCATTTTTAGGAGATGTGCAAAACTTTGGTATGTGGTTATTTTTCTTTCCTCATAGGAAATAGTAAGAAGCAGTGTAAAATCCAACTATATAGCATTCTTGAAAAGAATAATAAATCTGAATCTAATTAAGCCTCTAGAGATAACCTTCAGTGTGTAGAGTATATTGGAGATAGAAGAACATGTTAAACACAACCCAAGGAAGCAAGCAATTAGCCAAATACATTTACCGAGGTGAGTGAGCCAGTTTTTCCAAAAGCCAATGGCATAACAAAAAAAGGGAGGATTATGATATTAAATGTTCATTTAATAAATATTTAACAACCATTATTCCATCTACTGGTCTCAACAACCAAATATAATAACGAACTTACTTAAATACTCATTCAAACAAAACAATTATAAAAAGAAATTTCATTTTGACATTTGAGAGAAATTTGAATATGATCGGGATATTAGATGATATTAAAGTATTATTACTTATTCTGTTAGGTCAGATAATTCCATTGTGATTATATAAGAGAATGTTACTATTATTGATATTATTATTACTTAAGATATATACCAAAATGATATAATGTCTAGAATTTGCTTTAAAACAATCCAACCTTCCTACTCCCAAAAAAGGTGGAGTTGGGAGACTGATAAAACAATTATAGAAAAATGTTGATAGTTATGGAAGCTGGATGGTGGCTACATGGGGTAGAAGTCCACTGTATTCCTTATATCTGTGTCTATTTGAGAATTTTGATACTAGATTTTTTAAACAGAGAGAAAGAAGCAGTATGGGAAAAAGAGAAAAAGAGAAAGAAGGAGCTAGACATAGAAATCAAAAAGGAGAAAAAAGTATGGAAAGTTGCTTTGCTCTGTTTATACCAAACTCACTGATACATAAGGAAGATGAATTCCTATTTCAAATAGCAGCTGCACTGTGCAAAGGATTCTAATACTCTATTTCTTTTACTAGACTATATAATCCATAATAGAAAATGTAAAAAAAAAAAAGGTGAGTATTTAAAACTTTGTTAGTTAAAGCAAGCCAAACCAACCCCATAAATGAGATAATAAGATTATTTTCATACCCGGGTTTCATAAATACCCTGCCAAAATGGATCTGAGCATGAAGGTCAATGTCCAGCACCTGCTTGAGATAGTCCTGCAAACATTAAAAATAATCACTTTACTTTCAAACATCTTAATATCAGACTGGCAACATTTTAAATGAAAATAAAATGAAATTATAAGATTAAAATAAAATAAGTATCTTTCTTATTTTAATTAAATTGATTTGCTTAACACACATATTTCTTTATTCCTCATCCACTCATTTATGCATTCAACAAATATTTGTTGAGCAACTGGCATATGCTGAGTAACAATCTAGGTGCAGGGGGATATAGCCTAGAACAAATGGGACAAAGACTTTGCTCTCACAGAAAATACATTTTAGAAGGTAAAGTTAGGTAATAACAAAATAGCTGCATTGATGTATAATATTACTTGATGGGTTATTGTCTCTTAGGACAGAACTTTAGGTCTGAGAAAGGACATTAACAAATATGTCTTAAGAAGTTGTGCTTGGGCAGTAAGCCACATATATGTGTCCTACCTATTCTGCTTGATAGAGATGTCCTACCTATTCCTTGAAGAGAGATGTGGACATTTATCCACAAATTACCAAATCTAAATAAGTCATCTAAAAAGAAAAATAGGAAAGGAACTCTAAAATAGAAAGCCAAGGGAACTTAATTGCTTCAACTTTATATTCTGCTAACAAAAACATAACCAGCCAGTGATTATGACCAACCCAGAGTAACTTGACAAAGCCTGACCTTTGGAAATGAAAGGTAACACTGTTCAGCAGTAGGTTTTGTAGACATAAAAAAAAAAATCCAGTTCTTAAAAAAAATTTTTTTTTTTGAAATTTTTTTTGCTATAGGGTGTGTGCGCACGTGTCAGAAAGACAGAGAGACAGAGACAGAAATTGAGAAATCACCCCCCAGGGCGTGGCTACGCTGCAATCCCTTCTCCTCCATTCTCCTCTTGGGATCTTGGGCACGCACGCACACACACCCAGCGTGAGTTTAAGCAGCCAGGTCCAGGACTCAAACCGTGGTTGGCTACATGGGAGTCCAGCGACATAGCCATTACGCTAACTGCTGGTCCCCAGTTCTTCAAATTTATCTTAAGTAAATATAACCTCTAGGTTTATTATTGAACTTCTTCACTGACCAAAGAGTGAACCAAGTTATCTACCAAAAGCTTAAATATTTCATAAGTTATGATCTATTTTATTTTATTTAGATAATCTGTTCCCTTCTGCTCACTGTCACAGCCAATATATTCTCACTTAGATAACTGAAATAGGTCTCCTTGCCAGCAGTCCTACCCTTCTCCAAGTCACCCCCTACCCCTGAAGAGTAGTAAGAGAGATACTTTGAGACAGTTATGAGTAGTCATTATATGATCACTGTATAACCTCCTGGCATTTAGAAAATAGTCTTATTTGTTAAATAGCATATTTAAGATTCCTGTGTTTTCTAGGCCCCTTTGAACAATCATTGCTCTCATCAGTCAACCTTCTTCCCACTCAAACACATTCCTCGTTCCATCTGTCCGTCTGTCCACATTTTGTCAAGACTGTTTCTTTTAGTTTCTTAAGCTCTTTTGCTGCCATTCGTTGAAAATGTTGTGTCTTCAATACTTTTTTTTTCTGTATTTTCCTCAACCCCCTCCCCCACCACCACCTTATGTCAGTTTTAATCATCTCTGCCTCTTCTAAACCCCCAAGGCTGGATGATAGATTATTTTTATATTGAGATTACATTATTAGATATAATGGATTTATTTATTTATTTATTTATTTATTTGGGAGAGTTTTGCTATTGGCCATGTGTGCTCACTGGAAAGACAGAAAGCAAATCCACCCCCCCCCCCCCCCGGGCGATAGCCGATCCCTTCTCCTCCATTCTCCTCTTGGGATCTTGGACACGCATGCACATACAATCCCGGTGTGAGGTTTGAGCCACCAGGTCCAGGACTTGAACTGCAGTTGACTACATGGGAGTCCAGTGATGTAACCTTACACCATGTGCCTGGTCCCAGATATAATAAATTTAGAAGTTGTATATATTTGCTGACAAATGGACCCATTTAAAATAAAATGTCCCCTTTAATATCTGGTAATGCTTTTTAACCTTTATTTTCTTTAAAGTTATTTAATTTTATTTGTTATTATTATTATATTAATTCACCAGAGAGAGAGAGAGAGAGAGAGAGAGAGAGAGAGAGAGAGAGAGAGTGGGAAAGCAAATACCACGTCGGGGCTCAAACCATGGTCAGCCATGTGGGAGTCCAGCGCCCCAACCACCACACCAGCTGCTGGCCCCACTTTGATTTTCTCTGACATCAACATAGCTGTTATCAACTATATTTTATAATACTTCTTTTCTAATCATTCATTTAAAATTTTGTGTCCTTATATTTAAGGTATGTCTCTCATAAATAGCATATAATTGGCTATTTAAAAAAAATATCCAAAATTGGGCTAGCCCATAGGGTAGTGGTTAAGACTGCTGGATCCCACATGGCCAGTTGTGTGGTTCAGTCCCAGAACTGGTAGCTTGAGAAACACGCTGGACAAGTGTGCGTGCATGCCCCAAATCTCAATGAGCAATGGAGAAGGGATTACAGCGTGACCATTCCCCATGAGGAGTGCTTTCTCACTCTTGTCTCTTTCCAGCAAGGGCATGCACCCTTTGGCAAATTAGGAAAAGAAAAATCCAAAATTATAATTCAATTTATTTACAGTTGGTATGGTTACTCATATAGTTGAGTTTAAAATTATTACCAAACCATTTGTTTTCTATTTGTCACTTCAGCTTTCGCTTCCTTTTTTCTCTTTTCCTGTCATTTTTAGGAGTCATTGAATATTGGTTATTTTATTTCCTTCTCTTCTATTAGCTTGTTATGCATTCTTATATTATTATTTTAGTGGCTACTTCAGAGGTTACCACATGTACCCTTGCCTTATTAAGTCTACCATAATTGGTATTTTTACCACTTCTCTGACAATACAAGTATCTTAAAACATGTTAATTCCATATATTCCTCTTTACATTTTATGCTATTGTGCAATGTATATTTTACACACATTTTAAGTATATATGTATTTGTGTGTTTAATGTTCATGTTTTAATATATTTTAACTATATTACATATATTATATTTTCTACATATGTTATATAGACAATATATACTTTTTATATTTAATATATAATAGTTATGAATATTTTAAATCTCATGTTATTATTTTATACAATGCTCATTTATATTGCTGACATAATAATCCTTTCTTTTGTTCTTTAATCCTTCCTGTATTGCTGTGCTGCCACAATCCTTCTGCTTAAAAAAACTCCATTTAGTTCTGTTCAGTTTTTGATTTTTCTAAAAATTGTGGGGTCAGCAGGTGGCATGGTGGTTAAGGTGCTGGACTCCCATATGGTTAACTGCAGTTCGAGTCCTACATGTGGCAGCTTGATTTCTTACTTTCTTTCTCTTTTTTTTCTCTCTCATGAGCACACGTTCTCTATAGCAAATTAAAATAAATAAATTTAAATAAATAATTAAAAAATATTGTTAGAGAGTGTGTGTGCACTTACCAAAGACAGAGAGAGGAAGTAAGAAAGTCCCCTTCACTCCCATGGTGATGGTCATGCCCCAGTCTCTTCTTCATTTCTCCCTTCTTTCAGGGTTTTGGGCACACATACACATACACGTGACTGGTGTATTTTTCAAACCAGTTTTGGGATTCAACCCTGTGGTTGGCTATGTGGGATCCAGTTGCTTTAACCACCAGGTAAATGGGCTGGCCCCTAATCAGTTTTTGTATGGCTGAAAATTTTCTTTTCCCCTCCCTCCTTCCCTTCCTCTGTCAATCCTTCCCTTTCTCCCTCCCCTTCCTTCCTTCCTTCCTTCCTTCCTTTCTTGATTAATTTTGCCAAGGATGCACATGCTCACTATAGAGAGATGGAGACAAAGAGAGAGGGCTCCCCCATGGGGAATCATCACATTGCAATCCTCTCTATATCTCCTTCCCTTCCTTTGGGATTTTGGATACGCTTGCATGCCTGGTATATTTTTCAAGCCAACGTTTCCAGAACTTCAACTGATAGTTGGCCATGTTAAATCAAGCCACCTCAACCACAAGGCTGTGGGATGGTCTGAAAATGTCTATTTTACCTTCATTTTTGAAGGAAATATTTGCTGGATACGCAGTCCTATATTAGTGGGAATTCTTTTCTACAACTTAAAAATGCCAGTCCATTGTTTTCTAGGTTCTATCATTTCTGTTTAAATAATTTGTTATTTTTTATTGTTACTCATTTGAAAGTAGTGTTTCTTTCTGATAAGATTTTTCTCTAGTTTTCAATAGCTTTGCTACAATTATTTAGGTATGGTTTCTTTATATTTGTTCTACTTGAGATTATTAGAGCTCCTTCACTCTCTGGCTCGATGTCTTGTTTGAACAATTCTCTGCCAATGTCTCTCTCTCTCTTTTTTCCCCAAAGGTCTTTGTTATAGGGCACATGTACTCACCATAGAGAGTGAGAGTGAGAGAGGGAGAGAGAGAGAAAAGTAAGGGAAGAGGAAAAGTATGAAGTCATCTCCTGGGGTGGGGGTGGGGGTATGGCCACACAGCTTTCCCTTCTCCTCCTTCTCTTCTTGGGATTTTGGGCATGCATGCATAGGTGTCTGGCATGATTTTGAAGTTGCTGGGTCTGGGACTTGAACTGCAGTCAACCATGTAGGAGTCCAGAGCCTTAACCAACATGTCACCTGCTGGCCCTATCAATATCTCTTAAATATTGCCTCTGCTCACTCTCTCCTCTCCTTGAACTCTCCTCATCTTATCCTATATGTCTTTTATGATCTTTTCTTCATTTTCTATCCTTTTTCTAAAATTTTCATTTCATTCTTATAAACAGCTAAATTTTCTAGTAAAATTCTCCATTTTGTCATTTTTTAAGTTAAGCATAGAGACAGTTATTTAAAGTCTATGTGAGTTCATATAGATATCAGGATCACTTTTAGTGCTGTTTTATCAACTTTATCTTTTCCTGATTTTCAGTCATCTTGTTCTTTCCCTGGCATACCTGGTAATTCTTTTTTTTTTTTTTTTAAATAATTATCTATTTAATTTTATTTGTTCATTAACTTATTTTTTAATTTGACCAGAGAGAGAGACAGAGGGTGAGAGTGAGAAAGAGAGGAAGTGAGAAAGCAAGCCACCGGATTCAGGACTTGAACCCTGGTCGGCCATGTGGGAGTGTCCAGCGCCTCAACCACCGTGCCACCTGCTGACCCCTGGCATATCTGTTAATTCTAAAAATTGAAGTCCAAACATTATATATGGAAAAACTGAAGGGCTCTGGGCTATGATATAACCCTCCAGAAAGAGTTTTAATTTATTCAGACAGTTAAGATAAATTCAGATAATCTTGATCTAATCAGGGATTTAGATAATTTGATGCTGGATTTCAGCCCCTTCGAAAGTTGGTTTATTTCCAATTTGGCTTTATTCCTAGAGCATGATCCAATTTGTCCTTCTTAGAGCACAACTGTTCAAAGTTTACACTGAACATCTGAGATGTTTGTGAGGGACTTCCTCCATGGCAGGCCCTGAACTACTAAAACTGATGAAAATTCCGCTTACTTCATTAGCTTCTTAGCTACTCTTCTGTGGTTGGCTTCTTGATTTCTTGTACCATATACCTCACCCCTGGCTTGGGAATTAGTAAATACTTTAAGAAAAAATATGGTGAAGAATTCCAGTGTTACTTCCCTGTGTTTTACTTTTCTCTGGGATCTTCGTACTTCTCTGGTGATCTTGGCTTTCTTAGTTGCTTTCTTCAGGCACCTTCTCTTTCTTTTCTTTTTATTCTTCTCTAAAATAATCTTATATAGGTTTTATAGATGTTTTTGGTGGGAGCATTGGCCCCATTATAGCAGAAGCAGAATTCTCCAGACCTTTCCTATGTGCTCTTATAGCACTATGCTCTCCTGACATCATGCACTTAAGTTATAGTGCAGTTACCTGATAACTAATATGGATCTCTACTGGACTACAGGAACCCTGTCTTTTACATACATGGTCATGTGTTGCATAATGAAGTTTCAGTCAGTGATGGACTGCATATACCATGGTGGTATCTTAAGATTATAATAAACTATACCATATAGCCTATTGTCAAGTGGACTATACCATCTAGGTGTGTAAGTACACTCTGTGTTTACACAATGATGACATCAGCTAGTGAAGAATTTCTCAGAACATATTCCTGTCATTAAGCAATACATGTCTGTGTCTCTGTGTGTGATAAGAAAATAAATCCCTAGTGAACAGCACATGTCTTGCACTCATTCATTTGCTAGTTCAACATTTTTGAGTGCCTTTGTGTATCAGTAATTCTATATGTGCTGGGGATTTAATGGTAAACAGGACAGAGGTAGCCCTTGACATGAAGATGCCTTGTTATATTTTGCTGGGGGAAACAGCCCAAAATAAGTAAAGAAACAAATAAAATTACTACAATTTGTGGTATGTACTATGAAGAAAATAAGCAGGTGCTGGGATAGAGAATAATGAGATGGGGTGAAGAATAAGGAGAGGCCACATTAGAAGTAGTAGTCATCTATTACCCAAGTCCTGAAGAATAAGAAGGTTTTAGGGATGTGAAATGTGGAGGGAAGAGAATTCCAGAGAGAGGGAAGTACATACGGAAGCTAAAGCAGTAAAGAGCATGTCTAGAACTCAAAAGGCAATGGAAGGTAGTGAATGAGTAGGACAGAGGAATAAATCGAGGTTTAAGAGATGGGTAGAGGCCCTACCTGCTGGGCCTTAAAAGTAATGACAGAGTTTGGAAAACAGACACTTATATTTTTGCTAAATGAATGAAAGTATATAATTTTTTTTCTTAGAAAAAAAAATCCCCTCTGCTTTTAGAAATGCCCCTTTTCAGTCTGTTTGAAATGAAGAAATGCATAATATTCTTTGTGGCAGATGGAAAGTGGCTTGTACCAGACATCTTGATAAAGTCTGAGAACTGTCATTCTTAAATTTTTGTCTCTCTATTGGAGCAATAAGGATATTGGTCTGATATTCTGAAACCAACAGTCAGATAAGAAGAAGAAAAATGAATAGATGAAGGAGCAAGGTCTTTTCTTTGACTAGCAAAGACAAATGCCAGTGTCAGAAAAATTTCAAAAGATTTCAAAATAGGCAAAAAGATGATTGGGTATCCAGTACAAAATAACCTTCTGGGTATATGCGTTTTAGAACTCTTTTATCACAATAAAACTATGCAATACTAATTGTAAATGCAATGAACTGAATGTGTCTCCCCCAAATTCATATATTAAAACCTTAATCTCATATAATAGTGGGGTGTTTGGGAGGTAATTAGGTCATAAAGGTGAAGCCCTCATGAATAGGATTAGTGCCCTTACAAGAAGAGACCAGAGAGTTTGCAAGATCTCTTTTTGCCATGTGAGAGTACAAGGAGAAATTGGCTATCTACTCCAGAAGGGGTCCCTCACCAACACTTGTTCATAACTGTTACCCTGATCTCAGATTTCCTAGCTCCAGAACTGTGAGAAATAAAGATTTGTTGTTTAAACCACCCATTTTATATGGTATTTTACTACAGCAGCCTAAACTAACAATGAACATAATTTTTAATAATAATTAAAAAATGAATTTTGTCTGATAGAGATGTAATTGGTCAATCTACAGTAGGTATAAACCAGTATTGCATCTATTAGCAAATTAGTTGCAGCATTTCTGATTACACACACACGTGTGTATGTGTATGTGTGTATGTGTGTGTGTGTTCTTTGAATTCTCTCCTTGGAGTCAGTTGTAACATCTCACTTGTTTCCTCATTACTGCCTTAAATAAAATCTTTGACATGTATTCATTTTATACAGTAATGAGCTTTATTATTTTATCTTTTAAAAATTATAACAACTATGGAAGCTCCACTGACATGCCCCATTGATGTACTAGACAAGGCCAGTTAAACTTCATTTACAGAGAAGTACACTTTATAGGTGGCTTAAACTTAGGCTCATTTTTCTTGGCTCCTGGAGTGAATTACAAGCAGTGATAAAACTGTAACTTTGCTAGCTTTCAGTTTCTCTACTTTTGCCCCATCTGATTTTGATTCTGTTGTTTCTGCACATGGTCGATAAGCTATTCCCCCTGGTGGCAGCAATAATTGGAAATTTGGTTTTATGGTCTAAACATTTGATGTTCTCTGTAAATGGATAATACAAATCTATACTCTTTTAGGTTAAAAAAAAAAGAAAAAAGGAAAAATTTGGTTTATTAGTCTTTCTTGTTTATTTCTATTATTATCCATTTCAAGACCAAACCAATGAAAAATTTTGTGCCCTCTTAGAAAATAGCTCTTTCATTGTAGACTGACAATTTTTATGGTTCTGTGCTTACTTGACTTATGCTCGAGGTTGTAGAACTAAAGCTATAATTTCTCAATGTGTCTCTGTGGCTATCTATAATCCAGAAAAGTATTTACCTCATTTTGTGAGTAAATAAAGTTTTCCTATTTTGGGGGGAGGGGCAGTTTGTAGTCACAAATTCAGTTACACTGTCCTTAAATTAAAGGTTCTTTGTTCCGATTGACTTAGAGAGATGCATAACTGTTTATATAAGTAGACTATTTCAAAAATTCCCAGATAATAAAGATATTTAACTTCTAATGTTTTAAATGTGCTACACTAAAAAATTCTTCTTATACTTTTAAGAATCCAAGTTCATATAAGATAAATCTTTGGCAAACGAAACTAGCTTAATAATTTATTTTTAAAGTTTATTTATTCCTTCCATAAACAAAAATGAGACACAGAGAGAGCACCCCAACTGGGTCCTGATGCCACACTCTATCATCAGCCTTAAGCTAGCCCAAGATCATAAGGTCATAAGTGATCAACACACTTAGGGGGGTCTCTGGCTGTGAACCTGGAACTTTTCCATGTTAGAATGACTTGCTGGGCACTGTGTTTTACTGCCACACTGCCATCTGGCCCCAATAATTTTAGTTATTGAGAAAAAGTAGCCATGTTCTTTTTTTTATTTATCAGTGTTAACTTTAAGAAAAGTATACATTTTATTTCACTTGGATTTACTTTTCCTAAATTTATGTAGGTTTGCTTATCAAATAAGCTAACACTGTTCCTACATAATATGTAGACTTGTGAAAAATATAAAATTGAGATAAATGAAGTTGAATAATTATTCTGAGAAACTTATTTTCAATAGGAATTATGTCTTATAGTATGTCAGTTTGAAAATAATTTTCCAGATTTTTAAGTGACTTAAAGTCTTAAACTGGTATTAGATTAACTAATGAATAATCACTAGATACCTAGATAATTTGTATGTAAGACAGAAATCTATTTTCTATCTTATTGCTGATTGCTAGGCATAATTTTAAGTTAATATACTTTGGTTATTTTATAAGCTATTGAGAGGCTACATCTTTGGGTCATGTTAATGAATGTGTTTGTTCATCTTTACTTCCTTAAGAAGGTATAAGAAGAATGGTTATGGCTGTAGAAAGTTGTATTCTGTGTATTTAGGAGCTTTGCTAGTCTGCTGAAATGATTACACATGATTTCTTCATTATGTACACCTCCAAGTTTTTTTTTCCTTCCACCCTCCACTGCCAATTGCCTCCTTCAGCATGACACCCACCCTCCTAGTTTTCTCTATAATTTGGTTATTTCCTTAAACATTATAATTAATGTGGGTTGTTGCAATTATACTAGATGCATTAATGACAGAGAACTATAACTATGTGTGTTCTTTTGTTTTTCAAGGAAAAAGAATGTTTTTTCCTTAAAGTCCAATTTTTAAAATGTTTGGTCTCTTTAGTTTTGAAATTAAAGGACCCACTTACATACCCTTAAGTTAAAATTCATTACAAATCCTTATTAGCTTTCATTTATGTGAGTTATATCAATTAATATTTGTTGCATTAGAAATTGGAATAAAGAAACTAAAATGAATTATTTGTTGGTTTGTTTGAAAATAGCATTGGGGCCAGCCTGTAGCTTGGTGGTTGGGACAACTGGATCCCACACAATTTGACTGTATGGTTGGAGTCCTAGATCTGGCGCCTTGAGAAACCTGGTGTGTGTGTGTGTGTGTGCACGTGTGCATGTGCGTGTGCATGTGTGTGCATGTCCCAAATCTCCAAAAGTAAAGGAGGGAGAAATGGAAGAGAAGCAACAACTGTGGTGTGATCATTCACTCATGGCAGGTGCTTTCACATTCCCCCTACTCCTTGCAAGTGCATGTGACCTCTGGCAAAGAAGGAAAGACAGACAGACAGACAGACAGACAGGGAGAAAGAAAGAAAGAAAGAAAGAAAGAAAGAAAGAAAGAAAGAAAGAAAGAAAGAAA
>NW_006160128.1:3105210-3127041 GCF_000334495.1 Tupaia belangeri chinensis
GGAGGACTTAAGAAAGAAAAAAGAGAAAGAAAAAAAACAATAACTGGTGTGATGCAGTGTTAATGCTAGTAGAGGGCAGTGCTAGAAGCCATATAGCCACCACAGTTCGGATCCTGTGTTGGCCTGAAAAGCATGCTAGGTATAGGTACCCAAGATTCTGAGAAACTGGAGAGCTGAAGAAAGGAAATAATGGCATGATGAGATCCTGTTGAGGGTGCTTTCCCTTTCTCTCTCATTCTCCTTTTCTCTCTGTGTCTCTTGTGACATATGCCCTTTTCCCCCCTTCATTGCCACTGTGTGTGTGTGCCTGCCAAAGAGAGTTAGAGTTAGAGTGAGAGAGAGAGAGAGAGACCGACCCCCAGTGGGGTGCGGTCATGTCACAATCCCTTCTCTACTTCTGTACATTGTGGGGATTTGGGGAATGCACGCACACATGTCTAGAGTGTTTTTCAAGCTGCTGGCCTGGATCCAAACTGCAGTGGACTATATGAATCTGGCTTCCACAACCACTAGGCTGCAGGGCTGGTCTGCATATGACTATCTATTGTGGAAAAAAGAAAGAAAAAAAGAAAATAGCAATAATGAAGCCATCTCATGTTAACATTAAAACAAAAAATTTGCTAGAGGGTGTATGTACTTGTCAGAGAGAGAGATAGAAACAGAGAGAAAGAAGGAAAGTAAGAAATCCCCCCTCCTTCCCTTGGAGAACGGTCACACCTCAATCCCTTCTCCTCCAGCTCTCCCTTCTTTCAGAATTTTGGGTACACATGCACATATATCTGGTATGTTTCTCAAACTCCCTGGTCCAGGGCTCCAACTGCACAGTCAGCCATGTGAGATCTAGCTGCCTTAACCACCACACTACAGGCTAGCTAGCCCTTTCTAATGTCTTGCCTAATAGAAGTTAGTTATAGTGTCTTATCTGCTGCATTCAACTTGATGAGATATCACATATCGTTCAGCTGCTGGAAAAACTCCATTGAACACTCATGACAGATGCAGAATAAAAAAGGCAAATAAGATCTTAATATTACTAGGAAAACAGTTTTGACCTTGCATGTCCACAGAAAAGGTCTCAAGAACTCTTACATGTCTGGGGACTACCTTTGTTCTAAAGTGAAATGTCAGTTTGTTCCATAATGAATTTTTGCATAGAAAAATATGTCATGACTTTCCCAATGACCTAATAAAAAATCATAATAAGGGACCAAAGTCTGAAATGGCTTTTACTTGCCTTGGTTTATAATACCTGTGTCTGAAATGATGCTGAGACAGATATTAAAATTTTATTGAGTTCACTCACTTTTGATGAGCTTGTTTCTTTGGTACTGATTAATGCCTTCCTTACAATATGAAAGGTTATTCTTTTTATGTATTTTGCATTTTTGTGCTTTATGTTTTTTTTCTTTTTGTCTTTGAATATTTAAAGAAATAAAAAAGGGAAGAACTAAAGCTTCTGATTTATAAATGAGCCCAGGTTATTTATAACCATGTTACTTTCTATGCTTATTTTCAAATAGGTTATTGTTGCTTTGAAAAAATAAGTAACCGAGTACTGTTTCTCAGGTATGCATGATCCTATCTTAAACAAATACACAATTCATTTTTGATAACTCTTTTGATTTTGTATTCTGAAGATCAAATCTAAATTTAGGAAAAAAATTTAGAATATCTTTTATAACTAGAATTATCTTTGAAATTTCCTAGAGGGCCCATGACAAAATCACGGATTTGTTTTTTTCATTTTATAAAAAGAGATGCTGGAAATAATTAGGTTTGTTTGATGTGTTACTATTTTAAGATTCCATGAGAGGAACTGTCATTTTTGAGAATTGATGCTTAGTCTGTCCTAGGTTAGATTCATAGATAAGATGTTATTAATATAAATATTTCAGAAATTGTTTATTTTATGGGGCTTTCCATGGGAGATTTGACAATGCCCTTGCTGTTTTACCCTCAGAAGAAATAAAGATCAAAATGTTTATGAAATAGTTATGATAGAAAATATTACTTTCTATTCTGGTATTATTGGATAAAATATAAATTAATCACAGCCCTTAAGTATCTCTCACCTATAGAAAGCTTCTTTTTACTCTGATGCTTGCATGAAGGCTCTTCTACAAGCTATGGTCAATAGTTCATGTCTGTAATACTGACAGATTCAAAACACTAGGGAAAAGGAGTGTAGTAGGTAAATTATTGACATTTAAAAAAAATAGCCTCTTGGGAAAAGGTATCTGTGGTGATAGACCTTAGATAAATTATACATGGAACCAGTGGACCTAGCTAGGAATGCCATAACTTTTTAGTATGGAAGAAGATAGCTTCATGAAAGTAGACTGTTAATCCAAGATATAGAAGAACAAGAATAATTTAGGACTAAAGAGATGATGAGAAAAATTTTACTAGGTTTTTGGAATATTTTGATTAGTTTTAAATATTCTATGACTGCATGGATCTAGATGTGCAAAATAAATCCAAGGGGCCTTATATGGTTAATTAATACTCTTGCTGCCAAATGATCAGGGCAAACAGTGAGACTTGCCCTTTTTTTCTGATTAGTAATGATTTTGGTGGTTATTTTGATCATATGGGGGTGATGGAGACTCTGTCAGGAAAAATTATGAAACTTGAAAATGGGCAAAAAAGATTACTGATGTTTTTCTTTCTGAAAGATTATCAGAACCTTTCATTGTGAGTTGTTTTATAATTCCCAAGGTTGTAGAAAACTTACAGAAATGTGTATGGTTTTTTAGTTTTAGGGGTACAAATGTGTATGGTTTTTTAGTTTTAGGGGTACAAACATACAAAATGTGTATGGTTTTTTAGTTTTAGTTTTAGTTACTGTTTAAGTACTGACTGAAATTTACAGTGTTTTGTAAAATTGAAACTCTTTGAAAAGGTTATGTTGGATGGGAAGAGGCAGAGGTGGGAATAAATCTTTAGAGAAACAACTGGGGAAGAGTAATTTTTCCTTGGCTGGGAGGAGATAGAGATCTGTGAGTCCCACAAGCAGCAGGCACTGCTTTCCTGTTCTGCTTGGCAGGCAGAATGTTGGGGAGGTGGCCTGATTTCAAATGGGATAGCTGGAAACCATACCCAAAGGAGGCTACCTGCTCTGAGGCTCCCAGCCTCCTCATGATTCCAGTGCTGCTAGTATGGCTCAAAGCAGCAAAGATCTGAGATTTAATGACACTGTAAGAATCCTCTAGATGCAGCCAGAGCAGACTAATGACCAGATATGGCTCCCTGACACTTTGGTGCTGCTTAAGTTCCTCTGGGTTCTTTGATATAATTCTTAGGAGTGAACCTTACTTGTAGCTTAAATAAAAATTTTGTCAGTCCTGTAGCATGTTTGATTTAAATGGAATCAAATGAATAAATTTCTTGCATACCTGAGTTTCTACTCTTAAGATTCAAGCCTGCCACATAATGCTTCTGGATCTCTTCCTGATCTCTCTGTTTTTTTCATGACTAGTTTTCAGGCTCAGCTTCTGAGCTGAAGTAGTTGTTCTATCTTTTATACTTTTCTTTCTTTTTGCTGCTGAGGTAAACTGAAATTCTTCTTGGAACTAAAACTGGCAGGAGTTCATGGCATGATTATTTTCTTTCTTTCTTCCTTGTTTCTCTGTCATCTCATTCCCACTTAAGGAGGGAGGAAGGACAATTAGCTCCTAAGAAATAATTTGGGGTGCCCAGTTCCTAAAATCACTTTCCTAGCAAATCAAAGGTTTAGTGTAAGCATCTTACCTCATGGAGAGTAAAATAAATAAAACCAGTATGCTTAACTCTATTGACTTCGTCTACTTGTGAGCAAATCCCGAGGATAACTAACATTGTTAGCACTAATAAAGACAGGTTGCAAGTGTTCTGTCCTTACCACAGTTATGGTGTAATTGTCAAACTCTTGTATGCTTTAAGCTTGTCTCTCCAGATGTATTAGAAAAGATAAAATTTTGGGCTGCCAAGTAGGTATGATCTCACAATTAATTAGGAATAAGACAAATTACACATGGTACAATCCCTGGACATAACAACTTAACATGTTAAATAGTTGAATTACATCACTAGTTTCAAAGTGCTATGCTCTTACAATATAGAGAATACCATAGGCAGTTTGATGGTAATGAAACAGCCATGTTGAAATTATTTCTCATAGTTCTACTAAAGGGCCCATCTTAGTACTTAGTCTTTGTGATCTCAGGAGGGGTCTGCCCCTACCTTGGGCTAAGACTTTTGGGAGACTTTGAAGGAAGTCTAACCCAGTTATTTGTCTGCTTTACGAACTCCTAGGTGTAACTTGAGATGGGTCATCTTGGATTGAGATTCTTTTTATGTTGGTTCTTGGCCATGGAAGTGCTATTAAGACTAAGGTTTGTTGACAAAAGGCAGATATTCTCTGTTTAGGCTCTTGGATTCTGCCATAGGGTGGGCGCCACCATGACCTAGGCTCTTGGATTCTGATATTTGTTCTTAGAACCAATACAGTACATTGTCCAGAGAGTTAGGATAAATTTAAGCTGTTTTATAGGAAGAGAGAAAGAGACCAAGAATAAACATATAAGATCTAGTTTGAAATAAAGTGCTTTGAAAATATGAATTTTGGTAAAAACACTATTAGGACAATATTGTTATAATTTTCAGTTTATCATTAATGTGAGATAAAAGAAAACATAAAAAGGGATTATAGACCAAGAAAACATTTTGTGATGTGAAATATTTTTGAGTCAAAATATAAGGTTATTATAGTGAAGAATATTTTGCTTCTATAATGTGATTCAATAGACCCAGTAATTATTACGACCTAACACATTTCATTAAAATACATAAATTTAACCACACTGAGATATTCAGAGATTTTTATAGGACTTAGCATATACCATGCATGAATATACTCAGTCCTATAAAATCATATATAGATATACACACACACACACACGTGTGTGTGTATATTTTCATTTTCATCATTATTATTGTAAAGAGGAGAAAAAGGGATGCCTACTCCTCTTTTTTTTCCCTGTGGTAAAGGGGAGTTAAGGGTTCTTAGTAAAGCTGAGAATATGCGGGGTGTGAACTGGTTGACTCTGGAGAACATATTTAAATTCTATTTTTTTTTTTGAGAGATCTTTGCTAGGGCAAGTACACTTGCCAGAGAGACAGTCAGAGGCATACAGAGAGAAGAAGTGAGAAATCATCCCCCAGGGGGGATGGCCACACTGAAATTCCTTCTCCTCTTAGGATTTTGGGCATGCATGCACATGTGCCTGGTGTGAGTTTTAAGCTGCTGGGTCTGGGGCTTGAACTGGTTGATTATGTGGGAGTCTAGTGATGAAACCATTATGACATCTGCTGGTTCTAGAGATCACATTTAAATTTAAGTAGAAGGAAGGATCTTGGAGCTTTATCTTGGGAGTAAATATCACATGTAAAGAAAGTTCTGAAGCAATAAAATTAGTGATGGGGCTGGCAGGTGGCATGGTGGTTAAGTGCGCTGGAATCCCACATGGCTAACCATGGTTTGAGTCCTGGACCTGGTGGCTTCCTTTCTCTCTCTCTCTCATTCTATCTCTCTCTAGTCAAATTAATATAAATAAATAAATAAATGGATAAATAAAGTTAGAAAATAAGTCTTTAAAAATAAATAAATAAAATCAGTGAGAGATAAACCAGAAGTCTCTAGGGCATCAGGAAAACCATTCTGCAAGTTGTGAGATTCTCCAGGATGCTCCCAAAGTAAACTGCCTGACCTACCCTTACTGTGTCCCTTTTTGGAGAGAAGTAATTTCTGAAGCCACATGGATTTTGAGCTTTGTGGGGACATGGATATGAATACCAGATTCTACCTGGCTATGAATACCAAGTAACCATATGCAAAGACAATACAATAGATAAATTTTCATGAGTCCCATTTTTTCCATACCTTTTCCCCCATGGATACGCCCCCTGATGTGATGATGACATCAGCACGGCTGATACCTTCATTCAAGGCATTGAGTAAGTCATCTGGACTGGAAAAAAATACAGACAAATAAATGAACATACAAAGAAAAGATTTTAGATATTATGCCAACTTAAAACCAAACCACCTTATTCATCAAGTAGGTATTAAAATGAATATAGCTGTATATTTTGTGAGTATCAGAAGGGTCTCTGTCCAATAGAACATAACTTTTAGTGTATACAAAGAATCTTGTAAATGCTGAAATAGTATCTACTGGTGCTTTCAAATAGATTTTTAGCTGTAAAAGGCAGTACATGAGGGGAGTCACTGAGGTGTTGGTAGGCAGTCCAAACATCTTGCTCTGCCTAGGAATATCCTGGTCTTAGAACTGAAAGTCACGTGTTCCAGGAAACCCCAGGAAAATCAGGACAATTGGTCACTTTGGGTGATAAAACAACACATAGAACTTTTTACAGAGCTGAGAAACAGGTTTTTATTTTTATTTTTAAATTTGCCAGAGGGTGCATGTGCTCTCCCAGACAGAGACAGAGAAAGGGAAAGTGAGAAAGCACCCCTCAGGGGGGTGATCACACTGTAGTCCCCTCTCCTCTATTTTTCCCACTTCTTAGGACTTTGGGCACACATGCAAATGTGCCTGGAGTGTTTTTCAAGCTGCCTGTCTGGGACTCAAGCAGCACAGTTGGCAAATGGCCCTGGGCTCATTTTTGACAAGTAGAAAGGAGTGGGAAATGGCTTTCTAAGTAAGAGGAGCTGAATGATTAAAAGGTCAGAGGGACCAGCAGATGGCATAATAGTTATGTTACTGGACTCTCATGTAGTTGACTATGGTTTGAGTCCTGGACCTGGTGGCTTGAAACTCATGCAGGCATGAGTGCGTGCATGCCAAAAATCCTGAGAGGAGAATGGAGGAGAAGGAATTACAGTGTGGCCACCCCCACTGGGGGGTGATTTCTCACTTTCTGTCTCTCTGTTTCTGTCTTTGGTGAGTGCATGTGCCCTTAAAGCCAAAAAAAAACAAAAACAAAAACAAAACAAAACAAAACCACACAAAAAACATGCTCTGAATAGTGATTAAGCCTCTGGTATTTTAATTCAATATGGAAAAATGGCTTGGTTAGAGTAAAGGACTTGGCTGGAAATGTCTGGGATGGGTAGAATGGAACATGATTTTAGAAGGCCCTTAAGTTAAGAATTTAGAGTTCATCTAGTAGACGATGGGTCAGGGGAGAGAGATTCTAGAAATCTGATCAGTCAGTAGGTGTTTATTAGGAAAAGAAAGGGGAGAGAAAAAAGGACAATGAAGGCACAGATTGTAATAGAATATTTGGAGAGAGCAAAAGGACAGAATGAATATTAGGCACTGGCACTAGGCAGATTCCTGACTGTCAACTGAAAAGGCAAGGGTACCAGGACCTTTGATGGCACAAGTCAAAGGCCTATCGAGGGGAAATAGACAAAAATCAAGGGTCTTTTTCTTTGAATGTTAGAAGGGTCAGAAAGGCCTAACTTGAGATTGATCAAGTGACAATAAAACGCCAAGTATCAGGGCTTACCGAGGGACGGGATGGCAGGGAGTAGCTAAAAGGAACTGTTTAGTCAATATTTAAAATTAACACAGAGCTACTGGGCAATGGGATCTACACTTGGCATTTCCCCTAAACTGATAAAAGAAAAGGTGCCTTTTAAGGAGTGTTTGTCTAGTTCATACCTATGTTTTCTAAAAACTTCTCACCTACAGAGGTGTGAGGGATAGTATTTCCCTTTATACTGCCTGGCTCTTTCTTTCCCTTTCTTCTCCCAGGATATCTGATATGGACATCTAAAAAGAGAGTACTCCTGGCTTCTACTTTTTCAGTTCCTGCTTTTAGTTTCTTTAGAGGCCCAGCTGTATTCTTGCTGTTGGGTTCCATGAGATAAGCCACTAACTTCTCATAAATCCCTCCCTCCCTTCCTTCCTTCCTTCCTTCCTTCCTTCCTTCCTTCCTTCCCTCCTTCCTTTCTTTCTCTTCCTTTCTCTTTCTTCTCTCATTCTCTCTCTCTTTGTTATAGGATGTGTGTGTTTTTTGGAGAGAGACAGAGACAGTGACAAAGTGAAAAATCCTCCCTCGAGGGATAGGCATGCCACAGCCCCTTCTCTTTCATTCTCCCCTTGGGTTTCCAGGCAAACATGCACATGTGTCCAGTGTGCCTTTCCAGTTTGCAGGAACCAGGGTTCCAACAGCAGCAGTTGGCAATGTGGGATCCAGCTGTCTTAACCTGCATGCCACCTGGCCTGAATCCTTCCTTTTCTTAAGCTAGCTTAACCAGGATTTTTATAGCAATTTGAATCCCAGACCTAGTGGCTTGAAAATCATGCCAGGTGCTTGTGTGTGCCCAAGAACCCAGAAGGAGAATGGAGGAGAAGGGACTGTGGTGTGGCCATCCCTGTGGGGTGTGTGTGTGTGTGTGTGTGTGTGTGTGTGTAATTACTCACTTTCTCACTCATTGTGTCTTTCTATCTGTCTGTCTCTCTCTGGCTAGTGCATGCATCCTAAGGCAAAAAACCTCTATAAAAAGGAAACGTTTTTACTATAGGGTATGTGTACTTTGCCACAGAGAGACACACACAAGAGAGAGAGAGAGAAAGAAAGAGAGAGAGAGTGAGAGAGAAATCACCCCTTGAGGGGGTGGCCATGCTGCAATCCCTTCTCCATTCTCCTCTTGAGAATTTGGGCATGCATGCACATATATGTGCCTGTGGAGTTTTTTGAGATGCTGGGCCTGGGACTTGAACCACGGAGTCTGCCATATGGGATCTACTGCCTTAACTATGTCACCTGCAGGCCCCAAAATATTCTTTGACAGACATTTATTTACATTTTGAATAACATTTTATTTCTTTCATGAGAGTGAGAGATAAACAAGGAGAAAGAAGAGAGAGTGTGACAAACAGCCTCAACAGGATCCCATGCCATGATTCCCCCCTGCCTTCTCAGCCAGCCTGGGTCTTAGGCAGATATGCTCACAGTGCGCAGGTCAACTGGAGAACCACTGGTGATCGTCCATGCAGAGCCAGCAATGGGAAGGCACTGTGCATTGTTTGAGCAGTGCATTACCACTGTGCCACCACACCAGCCCTATTTACATTTCCAAAAGGGGATGTGTTTGAGGAACATATGAAAGCACAACATAGATGAATAAATGCAAAACCAAAACTGAAATGTACTAGTCCCTTAAATAGACATTGTCTTCGATGGCAACTGCAGTTTTGGGGATTTTGGCTTTCATAATTTCAGCACTCAGGTTTTTAATATTTTGGAATTGTGATTTTTGGGATTTTAGACTTTAGATAATTTGATCTTTAGGGATTTCAATATTTTTTTTTTTTGATTTCAATATTTTTGATAATAGAGTCCTGGATTGTGTCTTTCAGGATTGTGACTGGAATTGCGCACATACACACATTCATTTAGAAAACTATATAGCTAAACCTAAATGGATAATAGAACAACATGGAGAATTGTTATTAGGTACTATATGTGGATTCCTGACGTTGCAGAGATATAATGCAAAAGAAGACTTAATAATGGTCTAGAATTAAAAGCACTACCTCGGTATTACTTAGGTGTTGAAGGGGTGGGAGAGAATGGAAGAAGTAAGAGTATTCTAAAGGTCACATCTTATTTGAGCAAGGGGTGCAGAGGAAAATGGGAGTGCCTTGTAGGAGGCATATAGTTAGCGCCTTTTTAAACGTAATAGTTGAGAAATGCAAAGTTGATTATGAGTATCAGACACTGGAAAGACAGTACAAGGGGAATGGTAAAGCATAACTTTCAAAATAATGAGGAAATAAAAGGGAACAAATAAAACCTGAATCAAACCAACACCACTTCCACAGGTTGAAATATTGGACCAGCTGACATCAGAAGTTCCTTTAAATTCTAAGATACTGAGATTCTGCGGAAATACTGAAAGTTATAGAAACACAACGACTAGTTTCTCTTTACAAGTAGACTGAAACAGAGGAAGAAACTGATTCTAGCACTACAATTTGATACTCATCTTGTAGATCATACTCTTCTCTTCTGAACATCAGGAGTTTTGAATTGAGACCATTTGACTTGAGTGAGAGACAAAAGCATCTTTTCCTCCCAAAGCTATAACATTTATCTTTAATTTGGGAAATGGCTACTAATAAAAATAACTCACTCTAGAGTTCTAACTTAATCACAAAAAAGCTTAGACTTAATAGAAAGTTAGAAACAAAAAGAGAAAATATAAACATATTTAAAAATAAATCTAATAAAGAGTGAATGTGATTTTTTTTCAAGACTATATGTATTAATCAGTTAGTGTGAAGAAGTATATCTAGAAGGTATACTATCTTTTGAACATTGTATCTTTTCAGATTTTAATCTGTTTGCTTTGGGGGCCTATGATTTTGCTTTTTAAAATTTGCATCTGGGGGGACCAGTAGTTGGTGTAATGCTATGTCGCTGGTCTCCCATACAGTTGACCACAGTTCAAGTCCCGGATCCGGTGGCTTAAATTCAAGCCAGGCGAATGTGAATGCGTGCCCCAGATCCTGAGAGGGGAATGGAGGAGAAGGGTTTGTGGCGTGGCCATCCCCCCTGGAGGATGATTTCTTGCTTTCTGTTTCTCTGCCTCTGTCTCTCCCATGAGTGCATGAGCCCTATAGCAAAAATCTCTCTCTCAAAAAAAACTGTATTTGCCTTAAATTACTATAATGCTGACTCTGAAATAAAATTCCTTTTGCTTTACCAGGCTATAAAATTAAAAAGCAAGACAGCACTTCTACCCAAGTATAAGATTTATAAATGTCAGACAGAGTGCTCAGAATGCAAATGGATTTTATTTTAAAAATATTTAATATAAACACACAGTTGGACAACAGCTGCTAATTAGTTTCTTGTTTCATCTGTTATACCAACTGCAAGCTGTATCATTTTAAGATGAGTGAAGATGACAGATAGTGAGGAAAAGTTATTGGATTTAGAGGTTAAGTAATATTAGTAGTTCCTCTTATCAATATAACAAAAAACAGCTGGAAAAAATACTAATCATATACTAATTTCTATAGAGGCTAAGGATAAATTCCTTAACTACAAATATTTTCTGGGTGTCTTCTTCATGTATGGAATAAAAATTACATATAGCCATATCACTGGGCATTCTGGTACTATGGAATCATATAAAGAGAGAAGAAAGCATGATCCTTGCTTACCTTTAAGTTTTACAAGCTAGTGCAAAGGATGTGTGAAAAAATGGGGAAAACGGGTGAAATAAGCAATGATATACACGCATACATATAACTGATTGAATTCAGACACGTTAATTATTATAAACATACATATAAGGAGACATGCTATAAATGGTGAGTGGGACAGAATGATCAGAATGATCAGAATTGGTTTAGAATAATTAAGAAAGGAATTCTGGAAGGAGAAGGGTTTGTGGCGTGGCCATCCCCCCTGGAGGATGATTTCTTGCTTTCTGTTTCTCTGCCTCTGTCTCTCCCATGAGTGCATGAGCCCTATAGCAAAAATCTCTCTCTCAAAAAAAACTGTATTTGCCTTAAATTACTATAATGCTGACTCTGAAATAAAATTCCTTTTGCTTTACCAGGCTATAAAATTAAAAAGCAAGACAGCACTTCTACCCAAGTATAAGATTTATAAATGTCAGACAGAGTGCTCAGAATGCAAATGGATTTTATTTTAAAAATATTTAATATAAACACACAGTTGGACAACAGCTGCTAATTAGTTTCTTGTTTCATCTGTTATACCAACTGCAAGCTGTATCATTTTAAGATGAGTGAAGATGACAGATAGTGAGGAAAAGTTATTGGATTTAGAGGTTAAGTAATATTAGTAGTTCCTCTTATCAATATAACAAAAAACAGCTGGAAAAAATACTAATCATATACTAATTTCTATAGAGGCTAAGGATAAATTCCTTAACTACAAATATTTTCTGGGTGTCTTCTTCATGTATGGAATAAAAATTACATATAGCCATATCACTGGGCATTCTGGTACTATGGAATCATATAAAGAGAGAAGAAAGCATGATCCTTGCTTACCTTTAAGTTTTACAAGCTAGTGCAAAGGATGTGTGAAAAAATGGGGAAAACGGGTGAAATAAGCAATGATATACACGCATACATATAACTGATTGAATTCAGACACGTTAATTATTATAAACATACATATAAGGAGACATGCTATAAATGGTGAGTGGGACAGAATGATCAGAATGATCAGAATTGGTTTAGAATAATTAAGAAAGGAATTCTGGAAGATACTACCTTTTTTTTTTTTTGAGAGGTTTTCACTATAGGGCGCGTGCGCTCGCCAGACAGACAGAGAGAGACATAGAGACAGAAAGCAAGAAATCACCCCACAGGGGGGATGGTCACGCCGCAATCCCTTCTCCTCCATTCTCCTCTCGGGATCTTGGGCATGCACGCACATGCGCCCGGCGTGAGTTTTAAGCCACCGGGTCCGGGATGCGAACTGCGGTCGACTACGTGGGAGTCCAGCGACATAGCCATTACGCTAACTGCTGGTTCCCAATACTACCTTTTATGATCCTAGAGTAGGAAAACAATTTCTAGAGGTATAGAAATACCTAGAAGTTATTCTTAAAAGAAATGGAAACATCAAGTATAATAGCAACTCTTAAGGATTAAGAAAGTCAGCTGTAATAGCCACTAAAAAACTCTCACTGAGTAGGAAGACTGTCATTAAACTCGTGCTGGTTCAGGTAGGAAGAATTTTTTTTTTTTTAAATGAAGAGAAAATGAGAGACCTTTGCTGAGGAATGATCAGAAAATAAATCTATTATGATTCAAATAGGGCGCGTGCGCTCGCCAGACAGACAGAGAGAGACATAGAGACAGAAAGCAAGAAATCACCCCACAGGGGGGATGGTCACGCCGCAATCCCTTCTCCTCCATTCTCCTCTCGGGATCTTGGGCATGCACGCACATGCGCCCGGCGTGAGTTTTAAGCCACCGGGTCCGGGATGCGAACTGCGGTCGACTACGTGGGAGTCCAGCGACATAGCCATTACGCTAACTGCTGGTTCCCAATACTACCTTTTATGATCCTAGAGTAGGAAAACAATTTCTAGAGGTATAGAAATACCTAGAAGTTATTCTTAAAAGAAATGGAAACATCAAGTATAATAGCAACTCTTAAGGATTAAGAAAGTCAGCTGTAATAGCCACTAAAAAACTCTCACTGAGTAGGAAGACTGTCATTAAACTCGTGCTGGTTCAGGTAGGAAGAATTTTTTTTTTTTTAAATGAAGAGAAAATGAGAGACCTTTGCTGAGGAATGATCAGAAAATAAATCTATTATGATTCAAAAATTAAAACTCTGATTCAAGCAGAAATGAGTGTTTATAAGGGAAGTAGGCAGTTTAGAACCAATGAACTTCAGATATAAATTCTCCTTGATTAGAAAACTCTTACTTTAAGAACATTAGGTAATAAGCACTAAGAAGTTAGGACATGTTTAGTTCACAGACTGGAAGCTGTAAAGATAATCACTGTACTTACTGTTAAGTCGATCTTGATAATTCCTGCTAAATCTGCCAGTTTTAAAAGAACCCAATTTTCTATCTTAGTATTTGTTCCTCTTCTGCTTCATGCTTTAATGTGAAGAGGCAGCTTCACAAATTGGCAGTGGCAAGAGCATGCAATTCAAATCCCAAACACCAATCTACGACAGTGCCAAGCAAGCCCAGCATGATTTGAGTGGGGCAGGCTTCTGTGATGGGAATTTTCCAGAAAGGGGACTGCTTTTTGCAATTATGGGAGCTTCCAGGCCCTTCAGGCCTTGAAGAGGCAGAAGGCCCACCTCAGCAGTTTGAAGCCTATAATACTGAGCTGTCTTAAAACTGATGTAGAAATAGAAACAGATCAATAGTTTAAAGCAGTTTTAGGAATTAGATATACTCAACTAATGCAGAACCTTACTTACACAATTTTCCTCAAGTGGATTCTATGTATTTGGGTCATGATTTACTGTTTGGTATATTCACAAGGTAAATGTGTAAGATCATCTAAGCTAGAGGAACCAGTACTGTGCTTTTTAAAATTAAAAACCCCCTAAGTCCATTTAGAACTCCTCATTCTGAGCCCCCAGATCCTTTTCTTTCTTTTCTTTTTTTTTTTTTTTTGAGAGTTTTTTACTATAGGGCACGTGTACTCGCCAGACAGACAGAGAGAGACAGAGAGACAGAAAGTGAGAAATCACTCCCCAGGGGGATGGTCACGCCGCAATCCCTTCTCCTCCATTCTCCTCTCGGGATCTTGGACACGCACGCACACGCGCCCAGCGTGAGTTTTAAGCTACCAGGTCTGGGACGCGAACCGCGGTCGACTACGTGGGAGTCCAGCGACATAGACATTACGCCAACTGCTGGTTCCCCTTTTCTTTAGAAATATAAAATGAACCAACCCAGACACAAACCTTTACATTATGCACTTTCTGGCAGTGTCTCAGTTACTAATGCAATTCTGTTGTCAGTTGGCACTACTCCTATGGCCAAGGTTTTTGGACTTTCATTGAAGAGACCTTGTAAGATTCTGCTAGACAGTTGTATTGCTGGGTTTCTAGGTTCCATGGGAAGAGAGGATGATGTAGGAAAAGCAGCAGGCTAGCTAAAATAGGAGCTGTCTCAACACTAAGTGCCATGACATAGTGGTTACCAAGAACATTTTATCTTAGTCTTTATAGAGTTTACTGTTTAGTGGGGAAAAAAGCAACTATGGCCCAGTAAGAAAAAATTGTCTTTCCACCTTGTTTAGGTCATACAAAATAGCAATTTCTCAAAGAAAATTTTATCAGAAAACTGAGGGGAAAAAAAAAATCAAAGAAGCTCAAATGACCAATATCTTACTAAGGTATTAATAATTTAATAAGTAAGTTCTGGCCACAACTGACTTGACTGTACTTTATTACCTATCTGTCTTGACTGTACTTCATTACCTATCCAAACTTCCATTTATCTTAGATTCTTCCCCCAAAGTAGTTCTAGCTGCCTAGGATAAAAGGAGGCTAACAGGTTACTGAATCAGACATGAGGAAAAGAAAACTAGGGCATCTACTGTCCCATATTCAAGGTAGAAATGGGATGGTACTTAAAAGTATATAAACTCACATATATTTGTACCAATTTAGAATATCTAGCCCTGACTAGTTTTATATTCAGGCTAGGGCATAAAATTTGAGAGTCATTAGCATAGCAAATTAGAAGAACAGAAAACCAAGGGTAAGCCATGGGGAAACCTATATTTAGGGAATGAGTATAAAAGCCAAGAAAGGACAGATTGTGAATGGAGGATGATGTGAAAATAGTGTGTTTTAAATAGGGGGATATAAAATTATGATAAAGAGGCCTAACAATTGGGTTATGAAGGCATTTTATTTTTACATAGGAAGGGTATTTTAGAAGTTCATAGAAAATATGTATGAATGGCTTTGTTTGTACCAAAAAAATACCTGTACTTTAACTCCATTTTCTATGAACTTTTTGTGCATATATCATTTTGGCAAGGCTTTGCAATTCGGATGAAGATACATCAGCACTGACATTGCTCTGTTCTATATTACGGTATTCATATTTCTCTGGATTTAATCTTTCTTTTACAATCTACTTCCAAATCTCCGTTGAACCTTTGGGACTGGTTTCCTCCCCACCCCCTCACCTCCTCTCTGTCTTTTGATTGCCCCAGGGTGTGTGTGCACTAGCCAGAAGGCAATAGAGACCAAAACAAAGAGAGAGAGGTGGGAAAACACCCTCAATGGGGTATGGGCATGCTTCAATCCCTTCTCCTCCATTTCTCCATACTGTCGAGATTTTAGGTACACATCCACATATGTACCTAAAATCTGTTTTTTCTTTTTTTTTTTTTTTTGGTGTTGTTTTGTTTTGTTTCTTAAGCTACTGGAGCCAGCATTCAAATTGTGGTTGGCCAGGTGGCATCTGGCTCCCTTAATGACTAGGTTATAGGGCCAACTCTTCTTCTTCTTCCTCTGCTTTGAAAGTTTATTCATTTTATTTCTTTCATGTGAAAGAGAGAGAAAGACAAAAACATGCACCCTTGGCAGGGCTCCCCTATGCCACAATCACCCAAACTTTTCCAGCTAGCCAGGATGATGGTGAACATCATGTGCCCAGTGTGCTAGGCTGACCCAGGATCCAAATTCCTGCTCTTTCATGTGGCTTACAGAAATGTAGAGCAGTAGGCCCATGCTATTGCAGCTGGGTCAAACTCTGGTATTTCCTAAAATATTTTTACTGAGAGGTTGTATTTCTTCAAGGGTAGAGTCTATATCTGTTTCAACTTTGTATCTGTAATAATGTTTGGTTTACAACTCATAGTAGATGCATGATTGAATTTACTACTTCATGCTACCTCCTGTGATGCATAGATAAGTACTGATACTTAGCATCACTTGTTAGAAATGAAAAATTTCAGAACATTCCAGATGTGCTGAATCATAATCAGCATTTTCAATAGGATCTCCAGGTGCTACACATAGGTACACAGTCAATACTTCCTGATGACTGATTAAGTAATGGATATACAAATTATCTTGTTCTTATTTTCATTCTCCCTCCATCATTAGCCCTTGTGAAATATCTTGATCAAATTACCTTTCTAAAAATAATAATTTATTATATCAGTTCTCCTTTTAAAACAAAGCTTCAAACAACTGAATTGGATAGTCTGTCTGGATTGCAGTCTTTCAAATTTGGCCTCAAATGTCGACCAGTTTACCTGCATTATTTTCTCCTGTACCTCCTGTTCTAATCAGTCTGACCTGGGTAGCTGTTCATTTCTACTCTATATTTGTTTTTACTTCTCTATTTTTGTTCTACTTGGATTAATACATCCACTTTTTGTATCTAAATCCTTCTCACCCTTCAAGTTCTAGCTAAAATTACACCTTTATAAAAACTCTCTGGCCACTCCAGCCCATAGTGATATTATTCTTCTGACTTTTTATTTAAAAAAATTTTTTTTATAAGGCTTTTGATATAGGGCAAGTGTACTTGCTAGAGAAACAGAGAAAGTGAGGTTTTGGAAAAGTGAGAAATCACCCCCTGGGGGGATAACCATATTACAATCCTCCACTTTCGTCTTGGGATTTTGGGCACACACGCACACGTGCCTGTTATGAGTTTGAAGCTGCCAGATCTGAGACTCAAACCACAGCCATGTGGAAGTCCATCACTTTAACCACTATGACACCTGCTGGCCCCCTCTTCTAACATATTTATACAATATCATATCTTTAAAAAAATTTTTTTTAGGGTTTTGCTATAGGGCATATGAGCTTGCCAAGAATAGAGAGTCAGAAATAAGATAGAAAGTGAGAAATCACCCCCATGGGGGACGGCCATGCTGCAATCCCTTTTCCTCTATTTTCCTCTTGGGATTTTGGGCACACAGGCACACATGCCCAGCATGATTTTCAAGTTGCTAGGTCCTGAACTTGAACCATGATCAGTCATGTGAGAGTCCAGTGCTTAATTCCTACGCCCTCTCTGTCCCACATATCATGTCTTTATAATGATAGCAGAGAAATATAGATTGTTAATCTCAAGGAATGTAAATTCCATTTCCCCATCTGCTGCTAAATTAGTTGTATAATGCTGGGCAAGTTCCTTAATTTCTCGGTTCCAAAAATTGTCTTTTAAAAGAAATGCAATAGTAACCACAATAGTACTGTGTTCTACACTGTAAAAAATATATCTGAGGGAATATACTTTCATATATGTATACTATTTATAAGTAAATGCTTTTCAAATACAGTTATTAACTCTGAGGTATTTGATGCATCCTCTCCTGTAATCTTCACTGTACCATTAAATTACCCTTTTTTTTAAAATAACAGGTACCATAAATAAGGCTAATTTCAGCCCAACTCAATCTAGATAGCCATAAAGCCTTACTTTTTAATTTTTACATTGACTGACAAAATTATGGTGAGTGATAAGAATAAAAGCTGAGAACTAGAATCAGAGAATTTAAAAACCAGACTCAAACCTTTTAAAATAAGAACAGAGCTGTCACTCCCTGTCATTGATGAGTAAGGGTTCTATGCGTGCTGACATTCCTGAGCTCTTTCTTTTCCTGCTTTAAACATGGGGTAGAGTTTCTCCCACGACTGCTTGTTTCCTTGGAGAACCACACATAGTCCTCTGTATAATAACGTTTGCTTTCATTAGCAAGTGGCTATATAGGAAGAAGGAGAATGAAGAGGGAGGAAACATTCACAGAATATCAACAGGCTGTAGATTAAATGTACCTTATTTTCTTTGCTCAACTCCCAGCACAGGTTTCCATTAAAATAGTCATAAATTCTTTCCTCCCACATTCCATTTCTGCATTCTAAACCTGTCACTCTGGGTCTCTTCTATATAGCACTCTAAGTCTGAGAAAGCCTAGATTTGCATTAATAATTTTTTGTTATGTAAATTAATTTTTATTTATTTCTTCCATAGGAGAGAGACACAAACAGGTACCCTTAACAGAGTCTTGCCATGCCACAATCCTAGCCCTGAGGTTCCCAACGAGCCAAGATCACAGATAAGCATGTGGTAGTGCCTGCCATGTTCAGGTTGCTCTAATCTGAATCTGGGCCTCCTGTGTGGCTCCAGTATTGCACAGCAGTACCCTGCTGCCTGTGCCACTGTGGCTGACCCTTAACTGCTTTTTTTAAAAAATTGTTGTCAGTTTGATGTAACATATCACTATCACAGGAAAGGGTATACAGTAGAGATCTGTACATTCTCTGAATTGCTAATACCTGCTTATAGTTTTGTTGTTATTTATGCTATTTTCAAGGTACATTTTGGTGTTAAAAATAATATCAATATTAAAAACTAGAAAATATCTACCTTATGGTCAACAGTGTGGAGCCCAGACAAATATTAGCATAACAACATATAAGCCTTTCAATGATTTTTGGCCTTTATAGTGAGATAATGGCAGCATCTATTGAATATTACTCCCAGATACTAGCACAGGGTAATATTAGGTAACCTGAGCACAGGTTGTATCAGCAAGGAGTCTAAGTCGGTTGGTTAGTTAGCTATGAATTTCTTTAGAATTAATCAGTCACATAAATGCAGATGGCAGAGTTTAAAAAGAATAATGTTTGTGGGACTCAGCAGATGACATAATGGTTACATTGCTGGACTCCCATGTAGTCGACTGTGGTTCAAGTCTGGGACCTGGAGGCTTCAATTCATGCCAGGTGCATGTGTGTACATGCCCAAAATCCCAAGAGGAGAATGGAGGAGAAGGAATTTTGGCGTGGTTATCCTCCCTGGGTGGTGATTTCTCATTTTCTTTCTCTCTCTCTCTTTTTTTTTTTTTGGAGAGGTTTTTGCTATAGGGCACATGTGCTCACTAGACAGACAGAGAGACAGAAAGCAAGAAATCACCCCCTCAGGGGGGATGGCCACGCCACAATCCCTTCTCCTCCATTCTGCTCTTGGGATTTTGGGCACGCACGCACATGCACTCGGTGTGAGTTTAAGCCACCAGGTCCGGGACTTGAACTTTGGTCGACTACATGGGAGTCCTGTGACATAGCCATTACGCTAACTGCTGGTCCCTCTCTGTCTCTTCAGTGAGCACATGTGCCCTCTATCAAAACTCTCTTAAAAAGAAAAAGAAAAGAATGATGTTTGAAAATATATCAAAAAGCCTCTACTCCAGTTTCCTCAGAGAAAGAAAACAGAAATCAGGCAGAAAGTAGAGAACTTTAAAAGGTGAGATGACATAAAAACTACTGTTGTTTAGGTTACTGGCAAATGTTGTGTCAAAGGTTTGGACTGTGTCTAGCTTGAGCCTAAAATGGTGTTCACAATATATTTTATTAGAGCATACCATGTGAAATTGTGGGTCAGAGCCTCTTCAAAACCACATTTAGAGGCCAGCAGGTGGCATGATGGTTAAGGTGCTGGACTCCCACATGACTGATCATGGTTCGTGTCCCAGACTTGGTAGCTTGCTTTCTCTCTCTCTCCCTCTCTCTATCGCTCTCTGGTCAAATTAAAGAAGAAGAATAAATAAAATAAAATAAATAAATCTAAAAGAAAGAAACCACACAATAAAACCGCTCATTTGAGTCCTGGGGAGCACTTGTCTTAAGGAAAGAAGGACTCATGCATAATGAGATGTGTTCTGTGAAAGGCTTTAATAAGAGAGAGGGCTGCCAGGTACATATGATACCCATCACTCACACCTGTCTCTTTGCTTTGTCTCTACTGGGCTGATGTTTGAGTGTTACTGAAAGTAGGGACACCTCTAGTGAACTGGAAATAGTGCCCGGTGAAAGATGGTTGAGCTGTGGTATTGTGTGGTACTGGGATACTCAGAAAGAAAGGCTTATTTTTGATCCCATGATACACTACTGGAGATTCACAGAAATACCTGGGGGAATTTAGCAGATAATAGAGTGAATTTAGCAGATGGGACTAATATGCTCTGAAAGATGGACAATTATAGTTAAAGTGCCTTCCTTTGTACTTTCAAGTGGGGGAAGCCTGGAGAAACTTGGGTAACATAAAATAATTGTACTTAATCAGATCATGCTAATTTTAACAATTTATCTTACTCATCTCTATGTTTTTCTTGTCTTTCTTGGAACAAGTTAAGTGTATAGGAATGACGCTGTCACCATTAGTTCCACTAGGATAAAGTCAACACTATCCTTGTGAAATAAACATGTCTATAGCAAAGAAAAATACTTCTCCTGTAATAGACATGCAAAGAAAATGTCTATTGCTAAAGGATTCAGATAGCTCTATAATTCCTTGGCTTCTGAAGAATGAGATAAGTGAAAATTATGGTATTAAATATTTGTCTTTTTAGCAGCAACTCCATCTAGTTAGTACTCCCAAAATTCATACTTGTACAATACAAACTTTTCAAAAATAAAATCTAGTACTTACTTGTCTCCCACAATCCCTAAGTTGATTGTGGGGTAACCATGTTCCTGAATTGTTGCTAGGAGAGTTGAACGATTGCTGTCTCGAATCTTTCCTGGTAAGAGGTCATCTTCAGGATTTAGTAGCTATAAAGTTAAAAAAAAAAAACATCACAAATTATTCTCACAGGATAATGTTGCCTATTGTGCACACACACACACACAAAATAGAACTACTAAACAAAGTTTAATGTACCTAGCACCTCTAACAGTATCAGGCATGTAGAAACTATATGCTCAAAGGCTCTTTGAATAAATACTGAAAGTATAGGAGGATGAGAAAATGTTCCTACAGCATTCAAAAAATATGCAGGAATTTCAGTCATGATTTTAAACAGTAGGTCAAATATCATATCGGCTTTAGCTATAGTTACACAATAATGCTCTGGGGATATTGGGCCTTTCAAGTAATTGATTACAGGGCCAAAGTAAATAAAATAATTATCCTTTTACCTTCCAATATTATTTCCCAATTTGCCTTACACTGAGAACATTTGAGGTAGAGATTGTGATGTGATATTGCTGTCTGGAGACAATAATCTTTTTTCTGAAGTGGGATCAATAGTATCAAAGAAATTAAACTTATCTGACAGAGAGACAGACAGATGTTTTGTCTCTGATACTAGAAAACCCAAACAAGCAATACTTTGGGACCAGCAGATGGAGTAATGGTTATGTTCCATGGTCCACCACAGTTTGAGTCCTGGACCCAGAGGCTTGAAACTCATGCCAGGTGTGTGTGTGTGTGTGCATGCCTAATCCCTGAGAGGAGAATGGAGAAAGGACTGTGGCATGGCTATCCCCCCAAGGGAGTGATTTCTCACTTTCTGTCTCTCTGTCTTTCCA